>NW_027160851.1:0-14580 GCF_002600585.1 Cystoisospora suis
CATACATACACATACACATATATCCACATACACATATACATATATACACATACATATATATACTATTATATAGATATATATATGCATTGGGTTGTCTATGTATAGGTATGTATATAGAGAGAGTCATACATACACATTCACCCACACATACATGAGAGAGAGAGCTGGCGAGACTAGTCTTTGTATCTTAGATAGGTTGATTCATGCAGGCTTTCTTTCTTTCTTTTGCCAGCAAGAAAAAGAACTCCCTCCCTCTCTCTCTCCCCCGCACAAAAAGGCTTCACTGCATGGAAATGTCTATCTATATAGATGTACATGCATACATAGAGATATCTATCTAGATGTTTGCCTATCTATCTATACATCGACGGAAAAGAGAAAGCATATATATATATATATCTGTCTCCGTAGATGAGGACTGGAGATACACAAGCATCCAGAGTGCGTGTCTAGTGTATGTAGGCATATACGGAAATGTCTATGTACGAAGATTTATGTAAAGTGTCTATGTATGAATTCGATGTATATATGTGTACGTATGTATGAATTGCCTATGTCTGTCTACCAGGCGAAGTCCCATGACCCAAACCGAGCCGCCACCTGCACATACACCCTCCTCATACATATGAAAACAGATTCATACGCACAACGAAATGTACCTCTACATGATATATACATTCACACATATATACATATAGATATATATACATTTACGTACACATATGAGAGAGAGAGAGATGGATTACCCGAAAGTGCCGAATTCCCCTAGAAGTTCACATTGGGGTGGACTTTTGGTGACACTATCAAATTGATTTGATAGCTCGTCAGCGACAACTTTGCCTAAACTGACACCTGTCTCTAATGACGAAATTGCAGAAGAAGACGAAAAAGAAGAAGAAGAAGGAATAGCGAGACTCTTCGCTTCCGTGTCCATCTTGGCAGAGAGAAAGAGAGAGGAGGGTGTATACACACTTGCATTCAAAGGCGTCTCTAGATGAGGAAGAAAACGAAAAGAAGAAAATCGCAAGAAGTAAACTTGAAGAGAAAGAAAAGAAGAAGAAGAAGCAGGAAAGGATAGGATAGCAAGGAGGGGAGAAAGGTGTCCCGGCTACATAGAGATCTCTATATGTATGTATGTACGTATGTATATTTCTACATTCATTCATAGATACAGATCGATAAATGGAGAGACGCGTAGAGACAGAGAGAAAGTGAGAAGGAGAACAAGAAAATGTTTCCTGAGAACTTCGGCTTTACAAAAGGGAGAGAAGAAAGAAAGTTGAAGAGAAGAAAGTTAGAGAGAAAGACCACTCTTCTTCTTCCCCGCCTTTCCTTGGTCATCGTTCATCCATCATGAAGGGGAGAGAGAAGAAGATTTTGCCTCGAAGAGAAAGACACGAAAAAATGAAGAGAGAAAGCAATGATTGTCTCATGTTGAGAGGTGTCTGTACACCTCACCCCCCCACATACACCTGAATATCTCTCTTGACACTCCACCCCTCTTTTCTTTTCAGAAGACGAGAAGAATGGATCGCATGATCAAAGAAGGAAGCATTCTTGGTATCTTTCACCTGAAAAGAACGAAGATAGCTCTCATGTTGCTCTACGGAAAGAAGATCGATAGAATCAATCAGCATGTAAAAAATGACATACACACCTACCTATCTACGTGTATACATTGTATGAGGTGTATGTACACCTCACGAATCGATTGACCGATGATCCATCGCTCCGTAAGAAACGGAGACAGAGAGAGACGGAAGTGTTTGATCGAGAAAGCCAAGAAAGACGTCTCTCCATCTATGAAAAAGACCAAGAAAGAAGAATGGAATGTTTCTCTGAAAAGGGTAGAAGAATAGAAGACTCCGCATAGAGAAGAAGAACGGAAAAAGACACATCATCTGTAAAGAAAACTCTTTACAAGAGAGAAGAGAAACCGAGTATGAAGGAAGCAGCTCTTTAGACACAGACAGAGATGAAGCTTGCGTCTTTTGTCGGAATGAAGAAAGAAGAAAAAAGAAGAAGAAGAAGAAGAAGCGAAATGTCTCTGGCGATGATCATATCGTTCTCTTATCTTCCTTCGATCTCTTTCTCCTTTCTTCCTTTCTTTCTCTTTCGCATCTAACATCGTCTCTCACTCTCATGAAGATCTTCTTCTATCTGACGGAAAGAAAAGAGGAAAGGAGAAGAAGAGAGATATCTAGGTAAAAAAAAAAAGATAGATAGATAGATAGAAAAAGAGACCGAAGTGTGAGGATGGATGGATAAATGGGTGAATGGCGGGGCATGTGTCGAGAGAGAGAGAGGGAGGGAGAGACAGCTCTGCTATCGAGAGAGACAGTGAGCGGTGCTAGTCAGTACTAGTCGTAGGGGTAGTAGTATCATGCATTTCCTCCTGTCTCGCTCGCTCTCTTCGTTTTCCAAAGACTGCTAAGGGATGATGGAGAAATAGCTTTTCTAGCCAAGTAACCCCCCACAAGACCAGACAACACCTACCAGAGAGAGATAGAGAGACCTCGGAAATGAAGAAGAAGAAGAAAATAGAAAAAGAGATAGAGAGAGAGATTGAAGGGTCTCTTGACGCAAGTACCTTCTAATGGCCAGCTAGACGACAACAGGCTGAGGGGTGTCTTTCTTCTTTCTCCAGCTGTTCATGAAACGTCTACAGAAACGCAAGAAAAGAAGAGTGAAAGAAACAAAGAACCGTTCCTGTCGGTCCCTGAAAGTCTCATGTCGATCATTTCTCTCTAGATAAAGAGGGAGATCCGATAATGAGGAGCGAGACATGAAGCCCGGAGACTGCAAGATCGTCCATAATTCTCCTTAAGCTATAAGAAAGAGATCTATCTCTCAAAAGATTGATCTCTTTCTTATATCGTACGTGATGATCGGACGGAGAAACTAAGAAGCTGGGTTGGAATCTGATGGAAACTTCAGAATACTAGATGGAAAGTTTCGAGATAGGTGAAGTTAACCGTAGAGACAAGTCTCTCATCATCTCGGGTGTACATACACCCCACCAGGAACAACATGGGGCGGAGTAAAAGCCAGTGAGACGTCCATCCAAGTAAGATCTCTACAGGTATATCCATCGGATCGGTTTCTGTTGGGCCAGGCTTCTCTTCAAAGACAGTAAACTGCGAAGATGAGACAAGGGAAGAATCAGAATGGCTGCGGTAGAAGGTGTGTGCTTGATCGATCAAGTAGCAAAGAAAGAGACAAAGAAAAGGTCTATAGAACTTTCTGCTTTCATATTTTCTCGAACCAACAGATAGATGGATGGATGAGCGGTTTCTCACTTGTAGCTACCTTCTCGTCAACACATTAAGCGAAAAATTCCAACCTTCCCTTGTGACCCTTCTGTCTTCATTGAACTCTTCCGAGTGTATGTACACTGATCGGCGACGTACGTAGATCGGGTGGGTGTTCGATCTAGCGATCTCCGCTACGATGATCTTGTTCGGTCCCTTTTTTCTTTCCTTCTTCTTTAAATAGCCAAGGACCTCTCCTGAGAGAACTTTAGTCACTGCCTTACACCCCTACTTTCTTCAAACCAAGGAGAGTGGCTGGATAGACAACGGAAGGAAGTCTTGAATTTTTCCTCTTTCATTCACTCTATCGACCTAGCTAGCCAACTAGCCAGCCGTGTCTTTCTCCCTACGTGTATGAACACCCACGTTCATAAGGCTATTGAAAAGAACCAGGAGAGGAGAAAAGAGAAGACGACGAAGAGAAGGAAGGAACGCTCGTAGTGAAGATCGATCTTCTTCGAGCATAGACATCCTGACTCCAGAGAGTCTAGTCAACTAAGATGAAGCTTTGGACCCGTCAAATGTGTCAATCTGTAATTATTCTATGCTGTTTTTTTGATCTCTCAATGAATCTATTTACGGACTTTCCATCCCTTCAATGAATGAACCCACATCTTCGCGTTGAAGCTCCCTTCCCAGATCTTATTTCTGAGCTCTCAGTGAAGAGGAGGAGGAATGAATGATCTGACGTGTCTTGTCTCTGAAGACAGGGTGGCGATTCGAGAAGAAGCGGGAGACCTACCAAGTAACACCGAAGAGGAGGTCCTCTTCTCTTCCTCTACGTTCTTTTCTTACCGAGATTTCTTTCATGGATTCTCCCTGACTGATGGATTGATTGATCGACTCTCTTCGGACAGAGTGATCGACCTGTCTATCTCTCAGAACCTTCCTTTCCATCTATAAACTCTTTCATCCTAACATCCTGAATCTTATCATCCATCTGTCTCACTATCTCTCGCATTGTTGCGATAGCTTCTTTATGTTTTTCTTCATACTTCTCTCTAGTCCCCTTCTGTTGAGAGAGTTGAAGATAAGATACCGCATCCTGACCATTCCTTTCCTTCTTTCTTTCGATTGAAATCCTGTTCTTTCTCTTTCTCTCTTTCTTCCTTCAGCAGATGATCGAGAAAGAAACAGAGAAAATGGCATCTCCATCATCTTCATCGAACAACCCTATTCGAGGGGGAAAGGAAAGGCATTGGTTCTTTCGCGTTCTCATGTGGACGTTAGGAGGTTTGGTTATATTCGGGTGTCTCTACGGCATTTACGAGCATTACTGGAGCGATGCTTCAACTCCCGTTGTCTCTCACTTCATGAAGAAAAGACAACAAAAGCTCCAAGAAGAACAGCAGGCGGCAGCCCTTGGGGAATCTTCTTCAACGGCTCTTCTTGACAATGTCTCTTCATCTCCTGGAGATCTTCAAGGAGAAGTAAAGCCAAAAGAAGAGACGGGGGAAGGTGCTGAGACAGCAAAGAAAGAGACGACAGAAGTAGCCCGAGAGAGAAATGAACAGGAAGAAGAGGCAAAGAATGAGAATGACGTGACGACGAAGAAAGATCAAGAGAATGCAAGAAGTAAGAAAGAAGATCGAGAATCTTCTCTATCTTCCATCACACCTCAAGATTCTCACCCGGTGAGATATAACTTTCTTAGCAAGAAAACAGATCACCTGATGACTCTTTCCCCAGGAGAAGGGGATCAAGAGAAGGAAGACGTTCTTCCTTCTCATGACATAGCAAAACAAACAGAAAGCCCTATGACCAAGCCGAGTTCATCTTATCAAGAGACGTCTCTTTCTTCAGCCATGAAAGATCTTCTTGCACCCTCAAATAACGAAGAGTCTACTAAGAAAACGCTTACAGGATCGAGCGACCAGCAAGAAGAGAAGCTTGTCATTTCGGTCTTATCTATGAACGAGAAGGATGAGGAAGCGGAGGATCTACTTGTATCTTCTTCGAAAAATGATGAAAAGACAAGCAGTGACGATCCATCAAAGGCAAACTCGTAACAGAAGACACGCACATCAGGTGTACATACACTCCAACAATATACCTGTACACATATAGATCTATATGGGTACATGGATCATTGCGATTTTCTCTCCTTTTTTACATGGAGAATCGAGTCAAATCGATGCTCCTTTTTCTTATTTCCCTCTGATGAAGTTCATCCAGTCAATTCACTTATGTCCATACGTGTATATATGCATGGACATATATATATATATACCGATAGATATATATATACCGATAAACACCTATATGTGTATGTGTATACATGTGCACGTAGAGTCATCTCGTTGATCTGTCTTTGTCATTTCCAGGTAAGATGACTCTTTTTGTCTTTCTTTGTAGATACATAGGTGTCGGGATAGATATCTATAGAGATCAGAGTGAAAGAAAGAGAAGTCTGCTTAACGATACTGGAGAAGATAGGTAGATGGAAATACACCTGAACGGCTTCGATCATCATGATATAAGTCTTTTTACTTCCTAAACTTGGCAGTTTTCCTTCCTCTCCCTTCTCAATCTCTTTCCAAGAAACGTCAGGAAATAAGAAATATGGCTATCTCTCCATCTCCCTCCCCCTTCTCGCTCCATCACGAAGTGAGGTGCAAACAACTTAGCCGAATCTCATCTTTCGAGATGGATCGAAAGAAAGAAAGATAAGAAATGGCCTTCTTTAGAGACAGATCGAAAGAAGAAAAGAAAGAAAAAATCTGTTAGAGAAGAAGAGGCTACGTCACATGAAGAGAACCCATCAAAAATGAAGACACTTGTATAGAGACAAAGCTTTCTAATCGTAAGGTGATCTCTCTACCTTCTTCTATCTTTACTTTCTTGTAGATGGCTTCTTTTCATTCTTGCCTTAGTGAGAGTTCTTCATACAGGAAAAGAATCGACTGAGGTGTCTTCCGTTTTATCTAGATGAATTGTAGCTTTGCAAAGACTTTCTTTCACATTAAGAAATCTTCTGGATAGTCACCTTTCCAGCATATTTCTCGCGATGAAGGGGAGATAGATCAGAGCGGTTTTCTTCGAGACACGGATCTATGGAGATCTACTTCATCAGAAAGACAGACACTCCTATAAGAAGCTGATGGATGGAGAAGAAAGAAGGAAAGAAAGATTGCAAAGCACCGAGTCTCAAAGGAAGGGAGAACTTTATTCCTGTGTGAAAAGAGAGAGATTTTCCACAAGAAAAGGCGTGTATCTGAAGCAAAGACAGATTTGCTGCCTCGTCGGTCAAATGTGAAGAGACTTCTTCTTTAGATAGGCACAGCAGACAAGAAAAGCCTGACCCACCTATCTATCTATTTGCATCCAATTGGAAGAAGATGTGAGGTGTATATACAGTTGATGTATACATCTATTCTATTGTCTTCTTGTTTCAAGAGTGAAGAGAAGCCTCTTTCTTAGACCTCTGTCTTTCCTTTTTCTCGGAAGTCCTTTCTCTTCTCTTTCCTCTGCCTTTTCTTCTTCATTGTCAAAGGAGAGTTTTCCCAACAAGTAGAAAGAAGATGAGAAAGAAGAAAAGAAACAAATCGCCATGATAGAGGAAAGAGAAGAAAGTCGATAGAACAAGGTACGATATTCTTCTCTTTAAGAGAACCGCGGAGCTCTTCATGAAAAGCTCCGCTACTTATCTCCCGTGTTAAAGAGTCGAAAGACGAAGACGAAGAAGACTAGTCGCTGTATGTATCGACTCTCTCCATTCACTTCGCATATGTGCATACCCACACAAATGCATATTCATATATATACAGAGATACACATTTCTATGTCTATATATATATATATATAGACATGTATATACATACATATACATATCTATGTCTACACATATGTATATATACACAGAGAGAGAGCTCGTTTCCCTCCTACGTTGTAGGCTTGCAGATAGATAGGAGCTAAGAAGGCTGGTTCGAGTCATCTCTCTCCCTCTCTCTTTTCAGCTCTATACCCCCATACTTATCTTACAGGGCCATATTGCATGTATATACATATATCTGCATATGCATATACTTAGGCAGAGAGAGACATCTATATACATAGATCTATATAGACAGATATCTATGTATTAAGCCTATCATAGAGCATGCCTACTGGTAGAGTGGATAGGAGAAATATAGCTCGTGGAACACCCCTGAAAGAAGAAGAAGAAAAGATACTCTCTACCACTCAGGCGTGTATACATCCAAATATATATCTATACATGTATGCTTAGATATACAGATGTGTATATATCTATATATGTGGAGAGAGAGATCGATAGGGAAAACAAGATGGAGAAATCTTCATAAATTTCATCCAGCCTAATCGATGCATTCTAAATCTTTCTTTCTGTCTTTCTCACTCTTTCTTTCTCATTCTCTGGAGGGTGTATCTCTTTATCTATTCTCTCTCTCTCTACATTGTTCTCTGGAAGCTTTTCTTCTTCTTTTCGCTCTAAGCGAAGCAGTGAGGTATCTAATCTAATGGAGAAAGAAAGAAAGAAGAGAAGCACAGATTCTCATAAAGAGATGTATTAATGAATCTGTCTATTTATCTATCTCTCTCTTCTTTCCCATCTATCTATCTATCTTTAATCTATCCTTAATCTATTAATCTATCTATCCTTCTTTCTTTCTTTCTTTCTCTTTCTGCTCGTCCTCTTCTTGGACGCTTCCTCTTCTTCTTCTTGTCGAAGTAGAATATAAAGAGACAACTAGCTAGATAGCTAGACAAACATAGCGTTTCTCTCTGTCTCTTTGATAAGGTCTGTCTGAGGTGTCTAGACACGTCAGACAGACGAAGTGAAAGAGAGAAAGAGACAGCATGAAAGATTCTTCACCTCACACCAACTTCTCTCTCTAGTCAAGAGAAGGAAGAAAAAGAGCAAGAAATGCAGAAACCTTCTTCTCTCATCTCCTGTCTCTTCGAGATAAAATGCACGAGGGGGAGAGAGAAGAAAGAAAAAGAAAGAAAGAAAGAAAGAAAAGAAGCTCTTGAAAAGAATGGATTCTCACATAGAATGAAATCTTCAAATATAACTACACTGTACAGACATATCTATGGATATAGTGCATGTATAAGTCGGGTAGACTTATGTACATCTATATATCTACCTATACATATGTATATACAGATATGTATATGTACTGTATATCTAGGAGATGGATCCATGTATGAAATATAAGGGTGTACGTAAATATGTATAGGTATGTAGATATACGGAGATACTTGGATAATTTAGATTTTCTATGATAAGACTCCAGCCTCTCCTCTTTCTTCTTCATCTTCTCTCCTGTACTGCGTCGAAGACGAGATCGGCAAGCGAGAGAGAGAGAGAGGGATAGACGGGCGGTCGTTCTTTCAAAGAAGGTAAGAATGATAGACGAGGAGACTTTTTAGGAAGAAGAAGAGAATGAAGAAAGGCTAGAAAGAAAGTGCTTTCTTTCTTCCATGAGTTTATATAGAGGAGATAAATCGATACCTAGCCATATGTCACTTCGATTGTCTTCCCCTTCACCTCTCGGTTCTTCATCTTCTCTCTTCTCTCCTCTTCCTTTCTTTCTCTCTTCATAAAACTGCTCCTCCTCCTCCTGTTCATCCTCTTCTTCTTCTCCTCTATAGCTTTCGTCTTCTTCTTCTTCTCTTTCATTCTTCACGCCTTCTGCTGTATCTATCAAAGAAGTATCAGACAAAAGCGAGAGACGTGAAGTAGAAGAACGGCCGCTGCAGATTCTCGGAGTCTCGTCTCTGCACTTCTTCTTCTTCTCTTTCTCTCTAGGGAGATCTCTGAGAGAAGAAGAAGAAGAAGGGGGGAGAAGAAGACCAAGGGTCCGATGTCTTTCTTCTTCTTCTTCCTCCTCCAAAGGTATATGCCACACATCGTAGTAAGAAGAAGAAGAAAGAGGAAAAGACGAAGTCGCGACAGAAGCGGAAGAAGAAGAAGAAGACCGACAAGAAGAGGAAGAAGGGTAGAGAGGGGAAGACGTTCCTTTTCGATTTTCGAGAGGAGGAGGAGAAGAAGAAGAGCTCCACTTAATTTCTCTATCTCCCTTGTTGACCGCCTTCTTCGTTTTGTCTTCTTCTTTCTTCTCTTTATCAAGACTCGTGTGTGTATCTTCATCTTTCTCTTCTTTCATTTTCTTGGTCTCTTCGTGATACTTCTGGAGAAGAAGACGAACATGCAGAAATTCACCACCGCTATCATCGATGCTTTCGTCCTCTTCTTCTTCTTTCTCTATGACAGGCTTGATAGATGTCTGTCTATTCTCTCCATTCAGAAAAGATAAAGACGAGAAAAAAGAAGAAGATAAAGATAAAGAAGAAGAAGAAGAGAGCTCCCCATGATCTTGATCGAGTCCATCGGGTCTTCTTCTTCTTTTGCCTCCTCCTTGTCTTTCACGGTCTTCTTCTCTCTCTTCGCGAACCTTCTCACCCGTGTGGAATGAAGAAGGAGAAGAAGAACATGCGTGAAGAAGAGGAGGAGAAGAGGAAGAAGGCCCAAGAGACGGGAAATCTTTAGAGTGTGTTTCGCCCCTCTTCATTTCTTTACTTGTAGGTAGGTCGATCTCTTTCTTCGATGCCTGCATGAGGTGCGTAACAGGCCTCGACATGCCTACAGACAATAGAGGTGGATCCGAAGAAGAGCATACCAAAGGAAAAGAAGAAGAAGAAGAGAAGAAAGAAGAAGAGGACGATGGCTGGTGCTTGGATAGTTGAGACAGTTTGGCACATCGATGTGAGAAAAGAGCCGGAGAAGAGAAAGAAGCTCTATCCGTATATGGAGGGTGATCATAGTGAGACAGAGCTTTCCTATTATTTCGATAAAGAAATTCATTGATCCTCCTAATCTTCTCATCTTCTTCTTCTGTCTCTCCTTCGTGGGAGTGATAGGATCCGCCGCAGTTTTCTTCATTCGTATAGAGAAGATGATCTTCCGGATTCTCCATGAAAGGCGACAAGAGATCTGCCGTTCTTCTTCTGCTTGTTGCCATATCTTCTTCTCTCTCGTGAAGTCTCTCTCTTTTGCGGTCTCGTCTTCGGCTTCCTCTCGGATCTCCTCGTGGGATCTTATCATCGCTCCATTGAAAAGTATAGGGAAGAAGAGAGAGATCCCGCCAATGTCTAAAAGACACTCGATGCTGGGCAGACAATCGATGGTCGCGGAATCGATCGTTCGTCACAAGGGGGAGAGGAAAGAAGAAGAAAGATCTCCTCTTTTCTGAAATGATCTCTTCTTCCTCTTCTTCTGCTTGTTTTCTATCTACTTGCTCTTCTGCTTCTTCTTCTCTGTGGAGATGGTGAGACAGAAGGTCATCCTTCAAGATCTCTTTCTCTTCGTCTGCTTCTTTATGTCTTCCTTCTCTGGAAGTGTTTACACTCGTGGACGAGCGTGGAGGTTCTTCTGCTTTCTTCGTCGCCTTCTGCATGTTCTCGAGATGGCGAGAAAGAGGATCGACGTAAGAAGAGAAAGGAGAAAAAGAAGAAGAAGAAGGAGAGAGAAGAAGAGGAGGAGAAGTAAGAGATGCAATAAGATGGTAGTGGTCGTCGTGTGCCCCTGTATCGCATACATAAAGACACCGAGACTTCCTCCATAGATTCAAGAGATAGCGATCTAAACATGTTAGACGCCGATACTCGGGCTTCTTAAGAGAATGAAGAAAAGAAGAAGATGTTGAAGAAGGATAGCAAGTGTCTTGCCTCTTCTTCTTCTTCGCTTCATTCTCTTCTTCTCTTCTCGATCTATCTTGGAAGGAAAGACCTGTATGATCCAGGCCAGAGGAAATCTCGGAAAGAGGAGAAGAAGAAGAGAAAGAAGAATCTCTCGATTCTCTTGCGTATGAAAAGGAAGAGGATGTACAGAAGGGAGATGAAGAAGAAGAAGAGGTGGTGGTGGGAGAGAAGTCGTGTGTTTGATCTTTCTGATCTTCTTGCAGTCTTACTGCTTGATCCTTCTTGTCTTTCTTGCTGTGAAGAAAACCGGCTCGAGAAGATCGATTCGGAATAAACACTTCCCTCTCACATTCGATACATAGCCCCTCACGACAGAGAAGATCTCCTTGTCGAGACAATCGATATGCAAGAAGGCTTCCATCGTCTAGCTCAGGAAAGTGATCCAACTCTGGAGAAGAGGAAGAAGAACAAGAAGAAGAAGAGAAAGAAGAATTCGCTCGATAACGACGAGAATGAAAAGAAGACGAAGAAGAAGAGGAACGCTTGGCTGGAGAATGAGGGTGATTAGGATGTCTAGGAGATGACACCCCAGGTGTACGTACACCCCAACAATAGACAGAGGGAAGAATAATGAGAGGGCGCTCTCCTCGATTTAAGAGCTCTCGTCTTACTCTTTCTATCTGAAGATAAGAAAAACTCCCGTCTTCGCGATTTTGTCCATTATACGCGATGTTCGCTCCATCCAGAACAATCGTGAAAGACGGAGAAGAAGGACAAGAAGAGATGGGAGTGGAGCTATCTAAAGTAGAAGAAGAGGTTTCTTTCTTGTGTCTTCTTACTTGATTTGAGAATAGAGGTCGTGAATAAGATCTAGATAAAGATCTTTCGAAAGAGAGAAGGTCTCGCAACTGTCGCAGGCCCAGCATAGAGGAAAGCTTCAAGACACCTAAGCGTAGAAGGGATTTCTCTCGTTCATCTAAGGGAACGCGATGAAGATGCCCTCCGCACCCTGTACATACACCGTAGAAACGATACCGAGGTGCTGAAAAAGAAGAAGAAGAAGAGATCCGATCAATGCCTTGTTTCTCTGTATGAAAGGGGGGGTGAGAATGAAGAGAAGATGATGCTGACTGGCCTTCTTCTTCTTGTTGATAGCGAGAGATCACACGAGAAAGATGTAAGAGAGAAAGATAGGGAGCAAGACGCTGGAATTGGCGAGTCAGGAAGGCTGCTTCTCTGGTCGACAGAGGAGAGACATGCTTTGTCGAGGTGTCAAGAGATCTGAGAATTTCTTGAGAAACTTCATGAAACATCTCTAAGCATCTTAGCGATAAATGAACCTCCCTATACACCTCACATAACAACTCATGGATTCTCCTTCTCATCTCTTCTTCTCTTTCTCTCTCTCTCTCTTCTTCTTGTTCCTTTTCTCTCTCTTTCTCTCTCTCCTCTTTTGTCTCTTGCTCTCCTCCTTCTCTCTCCGACTGCAGAGACCGCTTCTCTCCCCTCACATTGGCTCTCTCTTCTCGTCTGTAGAGAAGGTAAGAAGAGAGGAGCTTCGTGAGTTTTCTCCGGAGTGTTCTTTCTTTCTCCAACTGTCGATAGAGGAGCTCCCCGTCTCGTAGAAAGAGAGAGAGAAGTTGCTTAGGGGAGAGAAGAAAGTGTTCCTCTCTCATAAGATCGAGCAGTCCTTTCCTCTTGAGAGAAAGATACCCATAACATTTCTTCTTAAGATAATACCTTAAGACAGAATCGAAGGCCTTCCTATTGATGGGAATACCTCGCCGCCGCATGCAATCCATCATCTCCTTGGCGTAGTGAATGTGCCCTGTAAGAGCTGACGTATAGATAAAGGAGCTTCCCAGATCCTCGTGCTGAAGGCTTGGAGAAAGAAAGTCGTACTTTTCAAGAAGAAAAAGAACTTCTAAAGCAGAAGAAAAATCTCGCAAGTGCCCCGCTAGATTCACTACGCCACTCGCGCTGTTGAGAAAAGGCGAAATTACAGAGGTATAGAAAGACCTAGAAGAAGAAGGAGAAGAAGAAAGAGAAGAAGAAGAAAGAAAAGAAGAAGAAGAAGAAAGAGAAGAAGAAAGAGAAGAAGAATTAAGAAGATGGAGGAGGAATTGCAGATGGATTTCTAGATAATGAATGGCCTGAGAAAGATCTCCTGCTTTGATAGAAAGACCGATTGATCGATGTCGCAGACTTATCTCTCTCTTCAGTTCACTGGGAAGTGTATTCTTTTTCTCCTTCATCTCTTCGCTTCTCTCATCCCGTGGTATTCTCCAGACGTCTTCTTCGTGTTCTTCTAGACGGAGAGGTCTTTCATAGCCTTTTCCCTTCTTTTTCTTCTCCTTCTTCTTCTCTTCATCTTCCTGCTTCCTTCTCTCCTCTCCATCCTCCCTCCCCTCTTTCCACTCCTCATCGAACCTCGCATCTTCTTCTCTCTCTTCTTCTTCTCTCTCTCCTTCTTCTCTCTCTTCTTCTTCTCTCTCTCCTTCTCTGTTGTTCTTTTCTTCCTTGTAGATGTCTTGTGAAGAAGTCTGTGCAGAAGAGAAGAGCGGGAGAGTTCGCTTGGAGGCTGTCCCTTGGAAGAGATCTTTGCCTCTTCCTCTTCTTCTTGTTCTTTTCTTCGTCTGGAGGAGATGAGAAATTTGGAGAAAAGGAGAGAGAGAAAGAAACAACCGAGACCGAGACTGAAGAGAAATTTGAGAAGCAAGAGAGAAGAGAGAAGATACACAAAAAGAAGAAGAGGAAGAAGAAGGAGAAAGAAGAAGGAGAGAAGAAGGTCGAGGCAAAGAAAGAGAGAAAGATGAAGAAGCAGAAGAAAACACTGTCGGTGTAGAAGGTGTTTGAGAAGGAGAAGAGAGAGAAGAAGAGGAAGAAGAAGAAAGAAAAGAAAGGAGAGAAGAAGATATGCTAGATGAAGAGGAAGAAAGTGAGAAAGAAGAGAAGCCCAAAGAAAGCTTTCTCTTTTGAGAAAAGAGAGATGACGGAGGAGAAGAAGAAGAAGAAAGAGGATGATGTGCAAGAGGAAGAGAAGATGAATGGAGAGAAAGAGAGGCTCTCAGCTCTACAGAATGAGAGAAGACAGTGAAGAAGAAGAAGAAAGAAAGAAGACAAAGAAGAAGAATGGAGAAAACGAACCCTCTCTTCTTTCTTTCTCTTTTCACGGTACGAGATAATGTCTTTCTCCCAGCAGAAGAAAAAGAAGAAGAATCGTTTGTCTCTTTCTCTCTTCTTCTTCTTCTCTTCTTCTCCTGACCGGTAGGAGTAGGCTCGGAGTTCGCGAGGAGAGATCTCTGTGAAGGATGCTGATCTACTTGCAAGAAAGAAGAAGAAAGAAAAAGACAGTGAGAAGGTCCATCCATACTCCTTCCTCTTCTCTTTCTTCTTCTTCTTCCTCTTCTTCTTCTATCCCTCTCTTTCTACTTCTTTCAGTTCTTCTTGCAGCTAATGTCTCGTCACGAGGGAAAGAAGATTTGAGAAGAAAATCCCTAGAGAGACACCGCAAACGAAAGAAAGAAAGAAAGAGTGAGAAAGAAAGAAAGAATTTAGCAGGGAAGAAGGACACGGATGAGCGGAGAAGAGACAAAGACACACA
>NW_027160852.1:0-258 GCF_002600585.1 Cystoisospora suis
AATAGACTGTTACGCTAGCTATCAATAGGTCTACTCGTATGTACTAATACTAACTATGTGTATGTCTGGGCAACCGCCCTGACACCCAGTGTTCCATGTGTCATTATTGTCGCCAGTAACGGCAGAACCCAAGCATCTTCGAAGGCCCGGTCAGCGACAAGCACCGGAGACCAACCAGGAGTTCATCGTCGACGCGATCGAGGACCACAGAGATTCGGACAAGGGCAGAGAGTACTTGGTACGGTGGTTGGACGGCTC
>NW_027160853.1:0-4700 GCF_002600585.1 Cystoisospora suis
TCCCTCCTTCCCCTCCTTCTCCTTCTTCTCATTCCTAGTGTGGAACTCTCTCTTTCAACGACTCCTCCACACACATTCTTCTTCTGATATCATCCATATATCTCTCTCTATATCGACGACGCCTACATACATATTCATAAATATACAGATATACATGCACATTCAAAAATACTTCTACATATGCATCCATATCATCCATACGTATTCATTCATCCTTTCTCCCTCCCTTCCTTAGCTCGTTGATCATTCTTTCTCAGACTATCGTTCTTTGCATCTCCCTCTTTTCTCCTTCTGTTCTGCTTCTTTTTGCCTTGTCTCTTCTGTGTTGTCTTTTCTTCTTCTGTTTATCTCACCTTGTGGAGGTTGTTTAGAGTAATCTCCTTCTTCACCCCAGTTGAAGCCTCGTGAGGTCTGAGAAAAGAAGAGCTCTTCTTTTTCCTGCTGTCTCCGTAGATCTTCTTCATCTCCCCCTTGTTCTTCTTCTTCTTCTTGCTGTGGTGGTAAATCTCCCCCTTCTCCCCTTGAAGAAGAAGAGGACCTTCGCCAGTCAGTTGAAGAGAACCCCGAGGAGGAATCGCTTATGTCTCCCCCGTCTGTCTTTTCCTTACTCTTCTTGTTCATAAGCACCTGACTGAGGTAGTACTGTCGAAAAGATCTTTCATTGTCTCTTTCTGGATCTATTCTCGGGCCTAGGCCTGCGACGGTTAAGACACCTTTCTTAATCACATCAAACAGGAGATCTTTCTCATGTAAAGTCTGCAAGTCTGGCCACAAAGAAGAAGAAGAAGGCGAGGTCGTCATTCCACTACTCTTCTTCTTCTTCTGTTGATCGCTATTCCCATCAGCATTCTTATCCTTACTGGAGGTCCCAGGAGAATCCGAGGAGAGAGGAGTCTTCGAAGAAGAAGAGGCGTGAAGAGCATTGACAATAGCCTTTCTCAGGTCGTTGTGAGCTTGCTGAAAGGAGACAGTCTTGGGAGCAGGAGAAGAGACAACTTGCGGGAGATTGGCGCTATCAGAGGTCTTCACAGAGACAGGACAGGTAAGGAGAGGAATGTAAGGAACCGAGGTGTACTTCTGAAGTAACACACGATCCACATAATGCTCGCCTGAAGGAAACACACGAGAAAAAGAAAAGAAGAAAAAGGAGAAAAGATGCTGCAGAAAGAAGGAAAGAGATAGAAAGAAAATATTTGAAGACGAGATGAAGGCTTGAAAGAGAATGTAAGAAGAGGAAGAAAAGGACGAAGAACTCTCTTAGCAAGAGAGAGGAAAGAGAAGAGGACTATGGAGAGATGTAGAGAGATAAAGATAAAGAAAGAAAAAGGAGAGAGTGCGGAAGGAAAGATACGTAAACCATCATAAGTGGATATTCTAGAGGCGTAGGTGGTAAGACAGGAGAATGGTGGCCGAAGAAAATGCAAGACAGAAAGAGACAAAGAGAGATGAAGGGGGAAGAGGGAGAGACAGCAGATCTATCTGATTTACCGAGAAAAGAAGAAGAGAGAGACGGTAAGAAAGGTTACCGCAGATAAACAGTTAGATTAAGACTAGATAGTCAGATAGATAGATAGATAGATTAAGGTTAGACAGATATATAGAGATATGGATAGATATATAGATTAAAGACAGATAGATAGACAGGAAGACCAACCACAAAAGAGGAGTCCCTCACTGAGCAGAGAGGGCTGAAATAGAAGAAGAAGCTGTGAGGCAGGAAGAGACATCGATGTTCTCCCTCCGTATGGCTTGTGACTATCGATTTCCGTGTATAGATATGCATGTATGAAAAATGATAAGAATAAAGACTAGTAGTGACTCACCTCCGAGCTCTAGAATAGCCGCATTGATTGCATCGCGTAATCCATTGGAACAGAAATCTTCTTCTCTGTAGAATCCTTTTCTTTCTTCCCCATTGACCACTCCCTTTTTCTGTTCTCCTAGTCTCCTCTGAGAAGCCTGCAGTGCAAGCACTCGAAGTGATACATGAGGAAGAGAAGGAAGAGAAGAGAAGAAACGAAGACCGCCATTAAAAGAAAGAGAGACAAGAAGAAGAGAAAGAAGGAAGAGAGAAGGGGGAGAAAAGAAGTTCCTGTGCATCTTGAGTGAAGAAGAGAAGAGGGAAAATCTTCGGCTAGATAGACAAACGGAGAGACAGAACAGGAAAGATCAACGGAGAGAGGTAGGAAGACACAAAAAAGTAGCGGAGAGACTCGAAGAAAGAGAGAGAAAGAAAGAAAGAAAGAAAGAAAGGAAGAGAGGGAAAGCCTCGGGAGAAAGAAAGAGAGGAAAAGCTTCGGGAGAAAGAGAGAAAGAAAGGAGAGAAAAGACGAAGAAGAGAGAAGGAAAGAGAGGAGGCGGGGGGACTGTTAGACACTGATGCCGAATAACTCTTCTCCCCGCCCGAGGGAACAGGAAACAAGAAGAAAAGAAAGAAGACTTCAAATAGCTCTATCTCTTTCGAGAAAGACGAGAAGAATGAATATGTAGACAAACAGACAGACAACTTCTCGAACTCCAAGAGAGGAAGAAAGACGGGTTCAACCAGGACTGAGAAATGAAGAAGGAAGAAAGGTATTTGACTCTACCTTCTTCCCTTTCTACTTCTCTTTTTTCTTCTTATTCACCATAGTTATACCTGGAATGAAAAGGGATGAAACAGGGAGAAGGAGAGAGACAGAGAGAGAGAAAGAGACAGGGAGAGAGAGAGAGCATCGACGTTCGTTCTCCTTTCTGTATCGAAGAGAGATCTCTTGAACTCCAATGAAGACAGACAGAGAGACAGACAGAAAGAAAGAAGAGAAAGAGTCCTCTTTTCTTCAAGATTGAATGACATAGAAAAAGTCAACTACAGAAAAAAAGAAAGACGAGCATGCTAAAGTAAAGAAATTGGAGGAAAGCGTTTTTGAGAGTAGGAGAGGGGAAAAGAGGGACGGCGTAGGGAGGAGGAGCGAGGGAACCGGGGAGGCGTGTGAACGGACGACGAGGTGTACGTACACCCCGTCAAACCTTCTGCCTCACTTCGACACCATAGATAATGCTTGTAGATGTATCATGTTAAATCGTCACCACATCAGTTTTTCTGATCTTCTTGTGAGACGGTAACATAGACAAAGACTGGAACTTGTCTCAAACTGTCTATGAAAAAAGAAGAAAAGTAAGTCTTCTGCTAGGCTAGCTGCAGGAGTTATGCATGTGGTGATTGATTGTCGGTATTAGTTTAGATAGACAGATAGATAGATTTAGGATAGATAGATAGATAGATAGCTCTGCTTTGAGTAACAGTAGTAATATTGAGCCTGTTCTCATGGGAAATAGATATGCACGTAGACGTCTATAGATATCTCTGGAAAAAGATAAGAATTGTCAACCAATCGAATGATATATGAAGGATCCATCGGGGAAGTCGTCTATGTGTGTGGTCGATGACAGGGATATGTGGGAGAGTCACAAACCCACGAGTACGAGCTGCGTACGTCGCTGCAGGCAAGCACAACGTCCTTGTATTTCGGGTGTTCATTGCAACGGCATAAACTGAGGGCCGCACGTGGGCTTCTCTCCGCCACATGGGAGCTCGAGAGCACTGTCCGTCATTCACGGGAAATGCACTGTCTTTCGTTCACCGAAAATCATAATTCCGTTTCACGAAGCCGAACAGTACTCACACCCTCCCTGTTTTCCCACAGCTTCAATCATCCACCCTAAAAACGCCCCCCTTCCTTCGCTCCAGCTCTACCCTCTCGCTCTCCCTTCAGCCTCGATGCCTTGAGAGAGAGGGCGGGAGAAGCCGGATACTCACGTCTCCTAGGCTGGATACTCACGGCCCATAGTAGGGTCCCGTGCGGGCTATCACGATTTCCTCCCGCTTGTTTTGGCGACGTCTCGTGTTGCCACCCTCTGTCCGGAGAATTACTTGTCCTGAAGGGGCGAAGCTTTCAATACCCACGCTAGCAGCCTCAGCCGGCCACCAGCTGTCACGTGTCTGCTTACTCGTGCCTCCACCTCGAACTAGTCTAGGAGTGTCACTCCTATAACTACTCACGCTGCCCCACTGGGCCAGTCAATAAATATCAAATATCCGACTACACACGTTGCCACTCTGGGCCAGTCAATGAGTGTCACTTCTTCTGCTGCTCACGGCGCCACTCTGGAAGACTTAATGAGTGTTACTTCTCCGGCGGTTCACCCTTTGAGCGGTGACGTTGCCTGGCTCCCGTCCACGCCTTGTTCACACTCTTGCAGAGATGGGAAGTAAAGATCGGCAAAGTATGGATCGAGGGCGACGTCCGGGGTCAAATTGACGGTGTGAATCTCCGTAGGAGACGATGGCTCAGTCTCCGCACAACACCACACTGCAAATCTGATACAGCGTAGAACGCACCTTCCTTATGAGAGGCTATCAGTGTGGTGCATTGTATCTCGGGGCGAGTTTGGAGGATCCCCGTACAAGATCAGCTTTTTTACTTTTTTCCTGTTAACACTTAACCGGCCTAACTGCATTTGTGAGCCAGTCTTGCCCCCGCGTGGCAGTACAGGGACAGGACGATTCGGACGCACCCGTGTGCGCCGTCACTGAGCTGGTGTCAGAAGTGGGATTTCCTGTACACTTTTCGAGCGGCTCATTCTCGGAGTAGGGGCTCTCTGTTGAGTTTATGAGGGTCTATATTTTTGGCCGTACAAAAATATAGACCCTCATAAAC
>NW_027160854.1:0-276 GCF_002600585.1 Cystoisospora suis
AAGCCAACCTGAAGGCGTAGGTCCAAGAGGAAGCTTGGCAGGCCCGAATTAACCAAATTGCAAGTTGGTCAGAGGCATGAGGGCCCCAAAGGGAGCGACAGAGGGCTGCTAGGGCAGCCTAACGACCTCGGAGTCCCATCCGGAGGCTAAACCCAGATGATCCCCGAGTGTTGCACATGAGTCCAGATCGGCGAGAAGAGAGAGCTTCAAGAGGGAGGCGTTTCGGCCGAAGAGTCGAGCACAGCGAGCAAGAACGACTCCGTGAAGGCCCGCAGA
>NW_027160855.1:0-378 GCF_002600585.1 Cystoisospora suis
CAGTTAGAGCCGGACAGGGAGGGTTGTCCGCTACAACGCCTGTTCTGCAGGAGCGCGCCGCAACGAGGGGGGCCGACTCCGCTGAGTGCCCGGGCTTCAAGGACGAGATTCCTCAGCTGCAAGCTTGGCAGCCGAAAGCGGATTGTCGGGGTCCAAACAGCGTGGAACGGGGTGACGGTGGAGCTGACGTGCCTCAGCTTCAAGAGTTGGAATAGTTGATGTTTTGCAAGGTGTGATTGCGTGCGTCGATGCTTTTACAAAACTGTGGAAGGCGAGAGTATGGTCCTTTTTGAATGCGTTGTTCGTGTACGCCGTCAAGACATTCCTGATACCTGTGGCAGACGCGCGAAAGAATATTCGGCTCGCTGGGCTTCGCTA
>NW_027160856.1:0-603 GCF_002600585.1 Cystoisospora suis
GCCAGTCCTTCCCAGGTTCTTCAGGAAGGTTCAGAAGCTTAATCTGGTCTCTGGTCACTTGCTTCTCCAACCTTGTGCACACATCACACACTCTATACGTTTTGTTATTACTGAACCTTTCCAACACGATCCATGGTCCCGCCCATCTGGGCGCCAACTTAGTCGGGTACTGCCCTATCTCCGTGGGGCTCAACCGAACCGCTACGATGGACCCTGGCGGCAGGAGTGATTTCGCGGTGCCACACAAGTCTCGCTGCCGCTGTTCCTCTTGCGCGTGAGCTTCGTAGACGTACACTCTCGCCCGCCACAGCCTCTCAAGCCATGCAAGCGATACAGGATCCAACCTGGGCTCGTCGAGGTACCTCTGCACAGGGAGCACCGCCTCACGGCCATGCTCAAGGAAGAAAGGGGAAAAGCCTGTTGCACTATGTGGCGTCGAGTTGTGGGCCAAGGCCACAGCTTGAAGATGCCTGTCCCAGTCTTTCCCATCCTCGTCCACTAGCGCACCGAGGGCCTTCTTCAAGGTGCGCATGAAGCTCTCGACCACTGAATTCCCTTGCGGGTGGTAGGGCGTGCTGAAGATTTTGCGTGCGCCCAAGCTCG
>NW_027160856.1:835-1252 GCF_002600585.1 Cystoisospora suis
CGCCGGGCCATCCCTTTGGTAGCACTCTGTCCGGGATATTTCGGACCCCGTCCTTAGCTTGTTTCCAGCATTGGTTGCAAGTGCGCAGCACTTTTGCAATGTCGCGGGCCATCGAGCCCCAGATGTACCGAGCCTGAATTCTTGCAAGAGTCTTCTTGCGACCGAAGTGGCCGGCCTCTTGGCCAAGGTGCATTCTCTGTACGATAGCAGTTCTTGCCACTTCGGGTATCAGGATAAGCGGGGGTTTATTTTCGCGGTTTGAGTTCGCGTTTCTAAAGCAGATGACTCCATCTACTTCCACCGGGGTCATGTTCGCCCTCGACGCCCATGGCGGTATTCCTGCCCCGGGGATGCCTGCCAAATACTGGCGAACTTCAATGCATTCTGCATCCAGTTTTTGCAGGTGGCGGATAGTTT
>NW_027160857.1:0-132 GCF_002600585.1 Cystoisospora suis
CTAGTAGCTATCGTACACGCCTTAATGAAGTGGAAACCGATCATAGGAACCAAACTAGTTACAGTAGAAACCGATCATGCAACGCTCAGTAGGTTACTTCAGCAGAAGAAGGTAACAACTCGTCTAGGGTAC
>NW_027160857.1:665-978 GCF_002600585.1 Cystoisospora suis
ATGGATCTCATCGTAGGACTCCCCCGCACATCAGAAAAGCACGACGCAATTCTCACAGTGGTCTGCAGACTCACAAAGATGGCGCACTTCATACCCACCACCCAGCTGGCTACAGCGGTTGACATTACCGAGCTCTTAATCAAGGAAGTTGTTCGCTTGCACGGGGTCCCTAAAACAATAGTAAGCGATAGAAATCCTGGATTCACCAGTGAAATATGGAAGCAGCTGTGCCAGTCGTTGAATATCCGACACTGCACGTCGACGGCATACCACCCACAGACAGATGGACAGTCAGAACGCACAAACCAGACCA
>NW_027160857.1:1239-1596 GCF_002600585.1 Cystoisospora suis
GTCGACTTCCAATGTGGACAACAGGTGTGGTTACGATCGACCAACCTCCCATTAGATAAGTACTCGAAGGCCTTGAGACCGAGATTTGTGGGACCCTTTACCATTGTTCAGATGATAGGACGGAACGCCGCGAAACTGGAGCTACCCCCTTCTTGGTTGGTACATCCCGTCTTCCACGTGTCGTTACTCAAGCCAGTAACGGAAGAACCCACTCATCTGATGCGGCAGCAACGTGTACAACAGCCTCTACAAGGAGACGAGTATATGATAGAAGGCATTCTCAAACATAGAGATCTCAGACAAGGCAGCAGTTTCACTCGAGAATTCCTTGTTGCGGGACTGGACGGCACCACTACG
>NW_027160858.1:0-297 GCF_002600585.1 Cystoisospora suis
GCACCAGCCCGGGGCACCTCACATGGGCAACTAGTGGGCCGGGGGGACAAGGAGAACCAGGTAACTACATCAAGAGAAGAATCTTTTTTTTAGAAAAAAGGAGTAGAGAAGAAGAGAGACCTTCTGTGAAACAGAAGAGGAGAAGTTTTCTGAGCCCGGGAATCGATTTCCCCAAAAGAGAGGGGCTGGTTCCGAGTGAGAATTGAAGTGTTTTGGTCTTTCCTCGTTTTTCAAGTGATCGGGAGTGATGTGTCGTCGAGATTGTAATACACGAAAGTTGGTGTGAACAAAGGGAGT
>NW_027160859.1:0-228 GCF_002600585.1 Cystoisospora suis
GAGCACCAGCCCGGGGCACCTCACATGGGCAACTGGTGGGCCGGGGGGACAAGGAGAACCAGGTAACTACAGCAGAAGAAGAACTTTTTTTTTCGAAAAAGGAGTAGAGAAGAAGAGAGACTTTCTGTGAAACAGGGAATAGAAGAGGAGAAGATTTCTGAGGCAGGAAATCGTTTTCCCCAAAAGAGAGGGGCTGGTTCCGAGGGAGAACTGAAGTGGTTTGGTCTT
>NW_027160860.1:0-292 GCF_002600585.1 Cystoisospora suis
AATGAAAAGGAAAAGATCTTTTAAGTACTCTAGACACAAAAGAAAGGAAAGCAGCACTAGGTTTACAACCTAGTAAAGCCAAGCAGAGCAGCGAACGAGCCGGCCGCGCAACCCGCGCCCCAGCAAGAGAGGCCAAGGGCCGGAAAATGATCAGAAGCAGCACCTTCCCATGATTAAGGCTTCTAGGGAAGCCTAACTTGTAACCGAAGTCTTAAGACTCGTTAAAGGAGAAAGAAAGATCCACATGTAGCCGTGGAGGGGCATGAGAAAGTGACCGGGGGCCGCACCTCCC
>NW_027160861.1:0-478 GCF_002600585.1 Cystoisospora suis
AAGTAGGGAGCCTTTGAAAGGCAGTTTTTCTGATGTTTGAAGGGTTTGGGCTAGTCGAAGGGGGAGTCTTTGTGTACAAGGGTCCCGTTGGGGCAACCGATCCCGGGTGTGTAGCGGAATGTTTCGATAACATCCGACTTTCGAGTGGACAGAAGTGAGGTGTAATTGAGTCTGTGGTGTGAAGAGGTGGTGAAGACCAAGTGAGAGTTGATGAAGAGGTCCAGGAACGGTCCCCTTCTTCTTATTGTTTCCTCTCGAGGGAGTTGGTGAGACTTGAAGGCCGTTTTTCGTGGTCCCGAGAGCGAATGTGCACGTGTTTGGTACTCGGTACAGGATCAGTTGAAGACGTGGTGAACTCTAAAACGAATGTTCTGAACGTCTTGCTTTTCCCCAAAGCCATGGGAGAGAGCTCGTCAGCTCAGTGAGGTTCGAACTCACCGAGTAGGCAGGGAAAACGCGGCGAACCTGTCCGATCGGC
>NW_027160862.1:0-3270 GCF_002600585.1 Cystoisospora suis
AGATAGGTCAAAGATGATCGGCGGAGAAAATCAAATTCTCCGTCAAGTTGTGGCGTTACTCGATACCAAAAAAGAAGAGAACAGCACTGAAGGGAAAACACATTCTGGTGTAGCTACAGATGATACAACTTTCAGAAAAAATAGAAGTCCACCCAAGAGGGAGACACGGCAGGTGGCAGTCGTGAATGAGTAGACAAGAACTGCGAAACGGACTACCTTCTTCCGCATATCTGTACAGCTCAAGAGCTAACTAGCTAGCTGGACGAAGGTAGCTAGCTAGTTGGTGCGTTGCTTTCCTCATGAGAAGGGGAGGTGTCGTAATGTGAGAAACACTGAGAAAGAACCTACAGCCATTTGCTCGATGAGAGATTTATATCTCTCAATGAAACTCCAGGCAGCGGCCTCTGTGAAGCATGAGTAAGCTTTCTTCAAGAAACGAAGAAAGAACTTTAAAGCCCTACACACAAGAAAGAAAAAAGAAAAGGCAAGTGGAACAAGGCAAGATAAAGACAGAGAAAGAGAGACAAGATGAGAAGAAAAGAGAAACAAGAGAACGAAGGAGACACGACACAAAGACGACCAGCAAGATGATGCAGATCATACCTGCAGAGAGGAAAGACTGATTAAACCAGCATACAACGCAAGTTCAGACCTCGATTTTCTCTCTATCTTTCGGGGTCTGTCTGTCTGTCTATCCATCTAAATACATCGCCATGCAAGAGGCACTCTATGGCATAAAACCTTCCCCAAGAGATGTTGAATCTTCTATCATATGAATACACATATACACGTCCGTATGTATGTTGCATAGATCTATCTATCTATATATATATATCTCTATATACGTATCTATCTCTGGGCGTGACTGTAGAGACACGTGTCGGCAGGAGTAGACTGAGGTGCTCTGCTTCCCGTGACACCTACAAAGGAGCGAAGAAAGAGAGACATCTACAAAAACCTAAAGAAGCTGAAGAGGAAAAGCGAACAACACCGAGAAGACTTTGCATAGACTTGTCTTTCTCCTCGTGTCTCCTACACCTCGGCTAAGTGAGATCTCTATTACCCACTCACACACGGAGTGACATATAATGAGAAAGCAATGAAGCAAACAACATGAGAGAATTGGAGAGGTCGAGCGTATGGTAGACGCCTCAGTCTTCTTCTCACTCCGCCAACACGTGAATCTCTGTACCCATGAACTTCTCCTACTCATCTCCAGTCAAAGTCACTTCCTACACACACACGATACACGCCAAGAGCTATAATTTTGACCACCTCTAAAATACACAGACCTATATATACACGTATATATATGCATGAAGACACGTAAGAGAAGTGACGAGAAGATCTCTTTGTGCATATGCATTAAGTGTAGATCTATGTATAGATCTCGCTATATCTATCTGTATTTGAAGAAGGAGAGCAACTTACTTGTGTAGAATATGAGGATAGGCGATGTATTTGAGAGCGACAGCTACAACGTATTGAATGGCTTCTTGTAGCCATAGACTCCATACAGCCACACTCTCCTGAGGGCAGCCTTCGAGTAAGCCTATACCCATAGCTAGGCAATTCCCAAGCTACACAAGAAAACCACACACGGAAAGGCAAAGCTGAAATAGAGGGGAAGAGAAAAAGACAGTAAAGAATGAAAAAGAAGAACAAAGAAAAAAGGTCCACAAAAAAGAAGTGAAAAGAGACAGGAAAGATCGGGAAGATACCATAGAGAGATATTCAAGTTGGGAATGAGGAATAGAAGAACAAAGAGATGAGAGAGAAGAAAATGAAACAACGACAAATTTCGAAAAGGCCAAAAGAGGAGAAAAAGATGAAGCCAAGCAGTGGACTGTAATTCTCTGCAAGAAAGAAAGAAAGAAAGAAAGATGAAAGAAACCCAATGGAGGAAAACACCATCTAAACACATCCCTAAAGGCATTATCTCGAAAGGCAGACGTGTATAGACAGATAGATTGAGGATAGATGAAGATAGACAGACTAAAGATAGAGGGATTTGAAACAGAGAGATCAAAGATAGATAGGTTAGAAACAGATTCACAGGTACAGCCTCGATCCAAATCACAGGCTGAAAGAGAGGAAGGAGCGACGCCTAAAGGAGACAAGAGACTATTACTACTATCACTACTACGAGACGGCAGCCCTAGACAGATAGAAGACAAACACAACAGTACCGAGAATGTGTGTGTCATTCACATCCTAAGAGAAAAGGAGAGAAGAGAGGAAGAAAAGAAAAGACAGGAGTGAAGAAGTGGCTGATCCTATGGCACATACCGCATGAAAGACAAGAGGATGGGTTTCAACTGGATGATTCGCCAGAAGCTTTAGAACATCTACACACAGACACACATGGAGTACATCAGGAAAGAAAGGAAGAAAGAATGAGAGCTGAAGAAAGAGAAGGCATCATCTCCTGTCCTCCGGAACGAGAAGGGTGAGCCAGGAAAATAGACTCATGCCTCCTCTCCTCTCCTAGTGTTTCTCTCAATACATACACACTACCTACTACCTGTCCAATACCGCTCACACTCAGTTTTACATACCTCTAGCTAGCGACCGTTCATTTATCTTGCCTAACCTCCCATCCACCAACCAATCTATCTCTATATCTTCCTGATCTGCCGTCAATCTAATCTATCTCTACGTCCTCGATCTATCATCTGTCTAGCTAGCCAACCTCCTCTATACGTTTGATCTGTCGTCTATCTATCCACCTCTATATCTTTGATCTTTCATCTATCTATGTAACTACAGGTAGGTATGTACGAAGGTCTACTCCATCATACATAGACACGCCGGGCAACTGCTTCTTCACATCGAGATAGAATACTCGTAAATCCGCCGACAGTTCTGCAACTCGAGACAACAGCACATGTATATACTTCATAAGTAGGTAGGTCAAGACATGTAGACATATATATGTTGCTTGCAAGCATTGCGGACCATGCAACTGAGCTGTCTCTCTCCTCAACAGGCGTCTTATGTAACATATACCTGTCTAGAGAAGAGACACAGATGTATGAGTCTCTTCTATAAACGAATGTCTACCCCTACGCATGTCCCCCGAAAAGAAGAGGAAGAAAACGAAGGTGAAAGAGGCGGGAACGTATTGATTTGAAAAAGAAACATACCCTATCTACACGCACGCAATTCCCCAAGACTCCAGGTGAGCGACACTTCATCTAGACACATACTACTCCCTCCTTACTTACACACAGAGGATCTAGCCTACCACGGCCACTACCATCCTCACCT
>NW_027160862.1:3418-3616 GCF_002600585.1 Cystoisospora suis
AGATGAGAAAGAAGAAAAAGAAGTCCTGTTCTTTTCATCTCCTTCGCCTTTCTCTTGTGCTTCTTCTCTATCTTGCCATCTTTGTGTAGTTGGTCTTCTCTCAAGATCACTATCTTACCTTCTATAGGCACACACATAGCAACAAGACGTTCCTGGCGTGTCCTGACGACCTCGTGAGCCAAGAGAGTTCCACTTCTT
>NW_027160863.1:0-257 GCF_002600585.1 Cystoisospora suis
AACAATGTGTGATGACGGCCGCAGCCAAGCTGCCAAGAGGCCATGTGCTGCGGTGAACCCTGCGGAGAGATGCCGTGCGTGCTGGGGACAGCACAACGATTTCTCAGCAACAGGGGGGACCACAGACTTTCGCGACCGGATAATAGCGCAAACAGAACCCACAGAACGGCCGGGCAGGCGAGAACTGGATCCCATGGGCGATGAAACTATCCGCCACCTGCAAAAACTGGATGGAGAATGCATTGAAGTTCGCCAGT
>NW_027160864.1:0-257 GCF_002600585.1 Cystoisospora suis
AACAATGTGTGATGACGGCCGCAACCAAGCTGCCAAGAGGCTATGTGCCGCGGTGAACCCTGCGGAGAGATGCCGTGCGTGCTGGGGACAGCACAACGCTTTCTCAGCAACAGGGGGGACCACAGACTTTCGCGACCGGATAATAGCGCAAACAGAACCCACAGAACGGCCGGGCAGGCCAGAACTGGATCCCATGGGCGATGAAACTATCCGCCACCTGCAAAAACTGGATGCAGAATGCATTGAAGTTCGCCAGT
>NW_027160865.1:0-178 GCF_002600585.1 Cystoisospora suis
TCATAGGGTCTTTCTTCCTCATTTAGTGATAGTGAATACCACTTAGTGACATTCTCGTCCAAGTAAGATAGCGCTATTCTTAACTTCCCCGCTTCAGGAACATGATTTCTATCCAAAAATAGATCCATCTGCGCTATCCAAGCTGCAGGTTGCTCTCCTGTAAACTCGTTTGGTCCCT
>NW_027160865.1:534-844 GCF_002600585.1 Cystoisospora suis
TTAAGCTCTCCTCCTAGCTCTGTGTGTTCCATGTTGAGGGAGTTTATCCGAAGTTTTCTGCAGGAGCCTTCGTGTGTACTTGATCTGTCGTCTTCCGTCTCCTAGAGTCTTCTGTTCCAATGCTCACGCCCTTGTAATCTCACTCAACCGAACCCTGCACTCCCCACGTCCACTTAGACAGTCTTCAGAGTAGCCAATCGCTCACCACACTCGACACTTAGCAAAACCATGCGGTGCTACCATTAATTAGAGGTGTATTATATATACTGTCACGGTTCTCAAGGTTCAGCCTCCGTGCTACAGGTTCGAC
>NW_027160866.1:0-218 GCF_002600585.1 Cystoisospora suis
GTGATTCAATCCAACTCGAGAAAGGGAGTCTCGGTCATGAATCAACACAGGAGGGAACGTGTAAGGGAGTCAAGATTCAGTCAAAAGGAAGAGGAGACCCCCGAGGAGCCTTAGATGAGCTCTCGAACAATCAGCTTCAATCGGTGAGGTCCCCGAATGAGACCTCACGTTCGGGAAAGGCCCCAGAGGAGGAGATCAAGCTTGGAGGGATCCAGTCC
>NW_027160866.1:742-889 GCF_002600585.1 Cystoisospora suis
GAAGTCCTACTACGACCGGCACCGACGCAGCTCGACGATATTCCGGAGGATAGTCTACCAGTCTTGACATGGAACAGGAGGAAGATCTGCCGAAAGAACGAGGTTTCGGAAAAGCAGAAGCTACGAAGGGGGAGAGAGAGGACGAAG
>NW_027160867.1:0-477 GCF_002600585.1 Cystoisospora suis
AAGAAGGGCACTATAGAGTGCATTGCCCTAATAAGCAGGGAAACTAATGGCTCTCGGGTGCGCGAGGGGACGCTCGAGAGCAGCAGAATTCCCTCAGATAGCGGCAAAGAAGGAAGAAAATAGTACAGAGGAGCCAGGAGAACGCGAACCAAAGGTTCTTGTTTTGGAAGAAACTAAGGAGGATAACCTGTTTTTTATAGATAGGAAAGAGGAAACGGACAACGGAAGAATAGCTTTAGTGCAGCAAACTACTGAGGGAGTTGTGAGGGAGTGCGAGAAGAAGTGCGAGCACGCTGACCGGAAGGATAAACGTAGCGAAAGGTTACCGGAGGAAACTACAGTACCAAGAGAAATAGAAGACAGTACGACGGGTAGCGAGGATGAGGAAAATTGGGGCAAGTGGAAAGAATTTAGTAACGGGAAGGCGCATGCGGAACCAGAGGAGTTGTCGCGAGGGAGCGCGATTAGAACAGAGGG
>NW_027160868.1:0-321 GCF_002600585.1 Cystoisospora suis
CCAAAACGTTAGGCTTCACTAGAAGCCATCCATTTATTGGCAGTTCCCGCACTTGGAACGCGTTTTTGCACAAAAATACCGACTCTCTTATGCACACAGCACATCACGGGCCGCTTGGCCTAGCTCGACGGCTCCGGCCCGCGGGGATTTCGTTTTGCTTCTGCGTCGGACGCAGACTGTGGGGTTTTCCAGGTGCATTAATGTGCACTTTCTCTTCCTTTTGCACGGTTCCCTGCCCGGGATCGGGTGGAATCCGTGTTTTTCCCGGCTCGATTCGCCGGCGAGTGAGTCAGCCTCCGCGAGTCGCTGTGGCTTCGCGGG
>NW_027160869.1:0-381 GCF_002600585.1 Cystoisospora suis
GTGACCGACCTCACGGGTGTGGCGCTTCCACTGGTGGACTGTCGAGGTTCCTCGCAGTGCCCACCAATTTGTAATGATTCTTGGTGTCCCGAGACTACGCGAAGGCGGCTTCGGCGTCCCGAAGGGGTGATGTCACGGCTGGGCGTGGGCTGATTGTCTCCCATAGTCCGTTGGGCTCGCGGTGGCCTCGTGCACCTTGAACCACTACCTTCGGCGAAGAACCTAGAATGTCGATCTAGCCTCCTCGGCGGCTAAAGCGGCGTTCTGGCAGTCCAGGTTGTGTGCCGCACCTCCGGCGAGGGTGTCCCGTCCTTCTGACCCGTCTAAACTCCACAGACGGCTTCTCTGCCGTCGATCCTTTCCTGGCACTCCTTGGGGCTC
>NW_027160870.1:0-274 GCF_002600585.1 Cystoisospora suis
GTATCTCACTTGACTGAGTCAACACTTCTTAGTTTTTTTAACAAACTTAAGAACAATATTGACTCTTTCTCACCGAGCCAACACTTCTTAGTTTCTCCATAAACATAAGAAAGACATTGACTGTTTGTTCCCTTGTGGGAACATTGCACACGTTGTTACTACGTTACCACCTCTTAAGGCGGGTGGCCCGCCGTGGCTTCGCCCGCCTTAAGAGGTGGTAACGTGGTAACCACGGGTGCAATGTTCCCACAAGGGAACGAGGAGTTAATATTAT
>NW_027160871.1:0-311 GCF_002600585.1 Cystoisospora suis
TCAGTAGGGCTCCTAGGGGAGCCTAATAAAGTTAATAAGGATAGAGAAGTCTATCCAGAGCCTTGAAGCTCAGCAAAAGTCAAGAAAACAACCAAATAACAAAATGGCCAGACATTGGCCAAACAACATAGTCTAATAAACGGACAGCTAAGCTGACCCAATGACCGGGAGGGGGAAACTACGGTCCGTGGATTCTAGATAGGCAGTATTAGGGCTCCTAGGGGAGCCTAATCATCAGGGAAGGCAGCCAGCATAGCTAATATAACCATAGAAAACCTGGAAAGGCCAAACTAGGCCAAGGAAATCCACGC
>NW_027160872.1:0-481 GCF_002600585.1 Cystoisospora suis
CTGGGGATGCTCAGGGCTCTGGTGAGATGGATTCGCCTTCTCCGGGGCTGTCCCTCTCCTGATATGTTCCTGTTGAGCCTGTCTCTTGATGGTTGGGTCGCCGAGTGCGTGATCTGGCCGTTCTTGGTCTCTGGAGACCCTGTTCGATACGCTTGTCGAGATTGCGGCCTCCGCACAGGGTGTGCGTCGGTCTGCTGCTCTCCCGTTTGCTTTTCCGGTTCTGTTCTTCTCCTGCTAGGGACCTCTTCGTCCCTAGAATTGATTGATGTTGTCCTGGGTTCGCGAGGTTTCTTCATTTCCTCGCTGCGTCGTTACGTCTGCTGGGCTTGGGCCGGCTGTGTACGTTTGCCTTGGCTTTGTACGACTTACGATCGCCATTCTGCTAAAAATAGGCCACTATTTAGTGGCGATCGAGGCAGCATTGCAAAATCCTGACAGCGATTTCGCAAGTGTACAACGAGAAGAGTGAGAAAGAGGGTAA
>NW_027160873.1:0-454 GCF_002600585.1 Cystoisospora suis
TGTCGACGATGAATGCAAGAGGAGGCGGAGGACCAGGAGATGATCTATCGTCTTCTCCTCTGATGGCTTCTTCGTCTCCATCATCCTCGTCAACCAATGTACACCACCCCTCCCATCATCATTCACGTCATTCCCATCATCATCATCATAATGGAGGAGGAGATGTGCAGTTATCCCCTCGCTCTGAGGCCCGTATCTCCGCAGCTCTCTCCGATGTAGCTGCTCTATGTCAGCCTGATAGCGATGAAGAAGGTGAGATCAGTGAAGATGAAATTCCCTTTCAGAGATTAACTCCCCCTGATCCTTCCTTTCGGTCTCGTTCTTTAGAGTTTCTCAATCTCCCGTCAAATGTGACTCGTATAGCTTTACAGGAAGCTCTAAGTCGCATCGGAGAAGTGGAAGAGGTCGTCTCTTCTCGCTCTGTCCCTGATAGTCCAGGCAATACAGCCCTAAA
>NW_027160874.1:0-271 GCF_002600585.1 Cystoisospora suis
GCGCAGAGCGGCTCCGCCGCGGCGCTCCACCACCAACCCCGTGAACCGATACCACCCTTCGGCCTACGCCGGCCGCGGTTAACTTCTTCACGCGGGCCGTTCGCTGGTTGCGCGGTCCAGCCCTGCTGTGTCTACCTCGGCGTCTTTCTTTGTGCGCGCTCCCCATCCTATCTTTTCCTTGTTTTATCTCCCGATTTGGAAGAAGTTGTTGGAGTCCCTTTGCCTCTTCGCGCTGTTTCTCCTGTGAGGAAGTCGCATTCCTCATGGCGTT
>NW_027160875.1:0-209 GCF_002600585.1 Cystoisospora suis
TAGAAGCAGCATGCGCCGGCCGCCGCAAGACAACGGGCGCCGCACGCAGAAAAGCAGGAGGCAGTCCGGTAAAGAAAACTGCACGCTTTCTAGGTAAAATAGGTATCAATGGAAAGCAAAACACATTTGCTATCCATTGATCCACAGTAGGCACGAAAAGAATAGAGAAACACGCACAGGAACGACACCTCGGGCCCCGGGAGACCGCA
>NW_027160876.1:0-12920 GCF_002600585.1 Cystoisospora suis
CGGCACTCCACACGCGGCACGGCACGCACTACAGGCGTTGACACACAGGGCGGCGGCGCAGAGTCGTAGCGAGGGCGTTACAGCTCCGGCGTAGCGTACAGTGAATCTCGAAGAGCCCGGCAGTCGTATATACTAACGCCAGTGTACGAGGGGTACACGCATTCCGCACTCGGCATGCTTCTCCACTTAGTTTGGCGGGCCGAGGGGATGTGGGCTGCCTGAGAAAGCAGTTGCATATCCTTTCTTAAGTCACATTACCCTTTTCTGGCTCCACACTATTTCAGCGGGGTGGGTATCTTAGCACACGTAGCAGGCATGATGCTACCACTTGAAGGGTCGGAGGGCTGAACGCGCGGCGATTGTCCGAGCAGAAACCACTACCTGACGAGCTCCTATTATCGTAGCCGTATCCTTGATTCTTGTCTCTCCCAGTCCAAGAACGGCCTGTGGCCGTTTGGAAATTTGTTCATCTGTCCGCACACGCCAAATGTTTCTAACCGGTAGATCAGTGGGATGGGCAGTCGTCAGAGCTGCCACGATGGCCAGCAGCACTCGCGGCGGCACGTCCAACCAAATGGACGAGCGCATCTAGATACGACGCGGAGACGTTTTTGTAGGCGGTGCGCTGCCCGAAATCGGAGAGCTCTTTTCCAGCTGGCGACATCTAGGTCACCCCGCGAAACTGCGTGTCAAGGCCCCGCACTACTATCACTGCGGGCTGCATACATTTGAGCATTGTTAGGACGGGGCCGGGGGCTCCTGCACGGGGAGGTAGCAACCAGCTTAGCCGTCCGCAAAGGGCCTTGCCTCCATCGCTTCCTCGGGCACTTCTCCGTCGTTCTGAATGGGGTGTTACACAATGTATCTCGTTGGCGCCCCATTTCTAAGCGACAGAGGAACACCAGAGTCCATACAGTTATGGAACTGAACGCTTTGCATCGGGAGCTACGGGGGCTTGGACTAGAAGCTCAGAACGAACCGTCTGTTTTTCGCCTTCTTTGTGCTATGGCAGTGGAGCATACGAGTTAGTGACGCGGATAAGACAGGCCCGGCAAAAGTAGTGACGGACGACATCTGCTTATGCAAAAGCAGAAACCTCACCTCGACCGGCTAAAGAAGGCCTCGTGCCGAGCAGTCGCGTCTAGGGTCTAATCGTTGCCCTGGCGGACGCCCCTCCCAGGGAACAGCAGGCGCGAAGCGATCGCCTGAAAACTCGGTGACGCGCCAAGGCCGCAGTACAGGTGCAATCAAAGGTGCTACGAAGGCTCAGGAACTCTCCGCCTGTTCGACGCCCGATCCTGGCAGCAGCGCGTCAGTTCACGAACAGCGGGCGTGTCCGCGTCTCGGTTCCAGCCCCCGTCTCCGCCTAACGGCGCGCGTCGCCCGTTGCCGAAGGCTGCTTGCAGGCTTTCCCTCTAGCAGGCTCTTCGACTGGTCCTCAGTTCGCGTGTCCAACTGAAGTGTTCACATTGGCGAGCAGGAAACGTAGACCTAGCGGTCCGTTCTGCATCAACCGAACAAGATCATCGTTCAAGGGGGAACATGGAGAGAGAGATCCTTCGATTTCGAATCGCTGTGACGGCGAGTTCCGAGTCTTGCCGGCTTGCGAGATTTCAGCTTGTTGTCGTTTTCGCCGTGTTCTTCTGGTGCAGTGTCGCGGAGGGGGTCGTTGGCACGGAGAGATACCGGGAACCCGGGGACTCTCTCAGCAAGGGACCCCATTCTGAGCCAGTGCAGGAGAGCGAACAGGGCAGCCGATCAGACACCCCAGTGCGTTCACGTCAGAATCCTCTTGTGATGCTAGAGGAGCCCATCCGCCGCCGACAGGAGGGTGTCCTGCAGGAACTTTCCGGAGAGCTCCAAGATGCCTTTACGGCGGTCGAGGTGGCGGTCGGCGCATATATGTCTCTACCCGAAGCCAAACGTCAGGCCGCTCTTTCCAAGTTCACTAAAACCTCTGCATATGAGCAGCTAGTAAGCGCCTACGACGTCTCCGCAGCGACCAATACAGTACAGACCGGGGACCCCCCTTCCAGTGACGCATCCGAGCAGTTGGCCACAGCACTCCAGGACTGGAAAGAGCTTCTTCAACGGAAACTGCACAGGACAAGCAAAGACGGGGCATATGAGGAGGACAGCAGCAATGCCAGTCTCGACGCCATAGTGGAAGGGTTCGATCATATGGCGGTAGCGCTCTCTCGAGCGCTGCAGGAGGCGATGAAGAAGGCGCCACAGCAAGGAGCGCGTCTCAAGCGGCTAACAAGTCAGTTGCTCCCCGCCGCAATGGAGGGCTCGATGACGTGTATTATGGCGTTGCAGAATCAGTTCAGTGCCTTCACGGTCACTCTGATACTGCGTCTGCAGCGGTTTGTTAGACATCTTAAGGACATCGGCTCAGCCCTAATGTCGACTGTTAGTGGTGTGAAAGCGGAAACGTCCGAACACCTGCAAAAGCGCTCGCCGTCGTCTGTTCGGAAACCGAGAAAGCTGTTGGACAAGAGGGCCATGATCTCTTTCGCGGTCGGCTTCCTTCTAGCTTTCATTCCAGGGCTATGCGGCATGTTCACCCCGATTGTTATCGACTAATTGTGTGAGTTCCAATCAGCGGCCAGCGACGGGCACTTGCGAGCCCTGGAGAGGCTGATGACAGGCTTTCTTACGCGACGAAAGCCTGCCTCCTTTGTTAGTTCGCTTCTTCCCGGATGACGTATGGTCTCTGTTACGAGGCGGTGTCAGCTGACTCATGAACGTTGCTAGTCGCCAGCAGCGTCCTGTATTTGTTGCCTATTTGGCCATCGGCCAGGCAAGCGGCCGATCAAGTTTGGCAGTAAGGTCTGGAGGACGGCACAATCTGTCCGTTTTGTGTCGTCGAGTGCGTGGGAAGTCTTGTTCCGAGCCTACTGGCGCGCTGCGAGTTGGCGTCCGTACGTAGCTTCTGAAGTCTCGGGCCGGTTTGCCGACAGCATTTTCTTGCAAATAAGGATGGCAGAGTAGTCTTGCATCTTGGGTTTCGCTTCCGTCGCCGGTTAGCAGTTTGCGGGGTCGCGGGGCACTGTTAGGACATCATTCCTTGATAACGTTAGAAAACCGAGGGTTTTTTCTTGTCGCTACGAGCTCGGCGCCCACCACGGTCCGTGCGCAACTTCAGCGAATACTCCGCGTGGTTGTAGGTTACGTGTGATGACTACGAAAAGAAACACGCGAACTTCCAGTGACAAACTGACCGTTGTTTTCGTCTGTAACGATGAACGGGAGACCTGTTGGCACCAGTCGCTTCTGAAGATGGTATGTGAGCTGTCGCGGAGGGGGAGCGCCTGCCTGTTACGCAGATCAACGTGCAAACACCGTGGGCGACTAGGAGGCCCGTATACCGGCACAGTCGCGCACATCGGAGCGCCTGCAGCCGGGGGTGCAGCAGGGCAGGTGCGCTCAAGAGTTCGTTGTTGGAATCGTTCTACGTGGTACAGAGCGCTGCCATGCCATTCTCCACGGGCGTCACTCCGTTCTGCGTACGCATCCACCGTCCTGTCCAAGAGGTGATTATGATTGCTGCATGGGGACAGCAGCCATGATTTCATCGTGAAAGGCAAACGGGCCTGGAGCGATGCTAGTGTCAGAACGAAGTCGAGGTGCGTGAGGACTGGGCTGCTTTGGCTTGTTGGCTTCCGCAGGCGCCGAGTAGAGGGCGCAGGTCTCGTTTGACGTCGAGCAGCGTTTGTACGCAGACAGAAGCGGACTTTGGTGGTTCATCCGTGTTGGTGGTCTGGTGCAGTGCGTGGTCTATGGGCACTGATTTTTTGTCCGGAAAGGCAGAAGTCTCTTGAGCAGGTACTCGTTTGCATGGGGTGATGGCCACTTCGCGCCGTTGGCCTGCAGTCCTGGCGCCCCTAAAGTTTCCGTACTCGGCGCAACGGAATCAACGCACACCATCACCTCAGAATGTAGGCACCTCACACCTCGTGGCGATCATGGAGCGCCTCAATTGCTGACAACAGCAAGTTGGGAGCCGGCCTGCCATGCTCCGGCGAGTGCCTCTGGGCCCTCTTGCAGGAGCATTGCTGGCACTACGGCCACCTTCGCGTACTCTGTAGCTTGGTCAATACAGGGCTGTTGCTCCTTCCATGCAGCCTATGCAGCAAGTCAGCTTGGCTTACAAAATCACAACAGTGTACCCGTGTCAAGTCCGGACCCCTCGGACACCTACGAATTCTTAATGCGAGGTGTACGGTGCATCTCGTTCTGGCACCCCGTCCATGGTAACAAACACGGTTTTAGACCCAGCGTACTGCATGAGGAGCTAACACTGCCTGGCAGAGTTGTTGAGAACCAGCCCGCGTCTCTGCCATTCGTGCTATGTGAGCCAAGCTTAGAAGTTGTTCACGCGCAAACAGAGAAACGTCCCGCAAACGCGGTTGCAAGCGATGCCTGGTCAGTAGGCCGCAAAACTATGACTGGAGACACATGTTGGTTTGTCAAGTCACTGCGGGTTCAACGTTGTCCTACTGGACGGGTGACTGAGGGGACACCACCGCTCACCGGAGTCGTGTAACGAGTCATTCAAGTGCTCCAGCTGCTGGGCAGGAAGAACTGGAGCTGCAGGCCAAATCGGCAAAGTGTTCGGCGCTCGACTGCCACTCTGGTTCCGCGACAGTTACAGCTGCACTAGCAGGCGGTGTCTCCGCGTCTCCGTTGTCGCGTTTCCATGCGCGTCGCAACACACCGCCCCGGGATGCTGCTTGGCGTTTTGTTTGGAGGCGCTGTCTTCGTCCCCTGCACTCTCTCGATCAAATTCTCTCTATTGGAGACCGCAGAACTGGATGGTCCCAGTTACATGGCTTGTCTGTCAGCGCGACTGCGTTGTTCGCGGGGCACCATGAAGAGAGGAGACAGTGCCGCCAGAGGCCGCCAGTTTCGCGGCATTGTGTATAGGGTCCCTTCCAACCGGCGTCCTCTCAGATGCGGGCTTCTGTTGTTCATTGCTTCGATGTGGTGGAGCATTTCTGGGGAGCGCGCTAGCGCGGGCGAGCCGGAGGTGAGAAGCCCCGTCAGCAAGAGCATTCACCATGAAGTATTGAAGGAGAGTGAACAGCACGGCATGCAGCAGGAGTCGCTTATGGGATCTGAGAAGCCCCTTTTGACTGCGGAGGAACTCATGAGGCGTCGCCACACGGCTGTAGTGCAAGAACTTTCCGGAGAGCTCCAGGATGCCTTTACGGAGGTCGAGGCCGCAATCGGTTTGTGTATCTCTCTACCCGAAGCCAATCTCCAGGTCGCCCTCTCCCAGTTCGCTGACACCTTTGCATATGAGCAGGTAGTAAGCGTATACGACATCTCCGCAGCGACTACTTCAGCGGAGAGCCGGAAGCCCCCTCTCGGTGACGCAGCAGATCAGCTGGCCACTGCACTCGGACACTGGAAAAAGCTCCTCCGACGCCAACTGCTGAAGCCCAGCGAAGACGGGCGGCATGAGCAGAACAATGTCAGTCTCTACGCCGTAGTAAAAGGGTACAATCGTGTGTCGGCAGCACTCTCCCGAGCACTGCAGGAGGCGATGGAGAAAGGGCGACAGCAGGGAGCGCGCCTCAAGCGGCTAACAGGTCAGTTGCTCCCCACCGCAATGGAGAGCATGATGATGTGTGTAATGGCACTGCAGAAGCAAGTCAGCGTCTTCACAGTCACACTCCTACTGCGTCTGCAGCGGTTTGTTAGACTTCTAAAGAGCTTTGGCTCAGCCTTAATGTCGGCTGTAAGAGGCCAGAGCAGAGAAGCCCCTGTCGCCGTAAAGCGCTCGAGGTCGTCTCTCCGCAAACCGGCAAGACTCGTGGACAAGAAGTCCGTGATTTCTTTCGTGCTGGGAGCGATAGTGACAATCGCTACACTGATGATCGCAGTCCCTGACGACGACGGTGCTTAGCTGCCTTCGTGTCTGAGTGGGCGAGGAGAGTTACTGTTGTACAGCTGCTTGCGCGCATACCGATTTGATCGTCCATGTGCAATAGGCTTATTCTCGTCTGACCTTTTAGTGCACAAGGAAATATGAGGAAGTTTGCTGAAGGCTAGCCAGCGGAACCAGCCAGCTGCCGAATTTACAGGTCTTATCTTTCCACGGCGGTGCCGTGGCGCCTGCGGAAAAGTGGGGCCTTCGGAGTCTACAACGTGTTTCGGTGCGGCATGGTTCGGGGTGTGTTTGGTTTGTCACAGTCAACCGCACGGGCTGATGTTAATACACAGGTTTTCTGCCTGTGCCGACGCGACTTAATTAGAATGCCTGAAGAGACACTGTGTTCGTGGGGTACTCGTCCCTTGTGCCGTGCACTAGCAAGGGCCAGTTCCTGGAATACCCAAGGTTCCTGTGAGTTCATCCGTTCGTTAGAGTCATTGCAGCTGAGGACGACGGGTCACGGCTGTAGGCCGCACATCGACTTCCAGGGGAAGCCCCTGAGTCGACCAAAGCGGCTGGTGGTCGCGGCAAAGTGTGTGACTTACACATGTGCGTTGAAACACCCCTGCTGCCCGGGGACTGCGTTCTCTCTCCCCGAACATCAGCCCGGGACTAGGGCGGGTCAGCACTGTGCCCGGTCCGTAGCGCGAAACATCTGGGCAAGGAAGTTTATACGCCGGGGAGACACAGAGAGCCGACTAGCTGTTTACCTGGCAAGCAGCGGCCGGTGAAAGCTGGCGAAGTTTTGTCTCGTTTGGCGACTGTAATCTTGCAGGAATGCCGAGCGATCGCAGTCATTCTTCACCGGGCAGTAACACCTTTTAGCAGCTTAATTCGACGCATCCGGCTACTGCTTCAGGCCACCGGGTGCGCCGCTGACGGTACAGCTGTTCGTAGGGCGACGTCTTGGCTGTCTCACGCGTGAGGATGTAGACCGATGGCCGGTTCACAACCGAGCATCAAATACCATGGCGTTACAGAAGCATTCCGTCCAGTTCCTACCCAGCGCCGCTCCGGTCTTCTCATGCGGACAAGCAACCAGTGCCACGTCTTCAGGTTCGTGGCCGCTGTTCACCGTAAGAACTTCTAGTCAAAAGACCCCAATGCTTGTTTCGTTTCCACTCGAGACTGTATAGAAAAGTTCCGTCGCGGTAGACGCCGTAGACTCGCCCCCTGTCTCCGTAGAATTTCAGCCTGTACGGCAGAACCCATACGCAACGCTGAAAAAGTGTACTTCTTCCACCCTCGGGACAAGCTGGCGTGCGCGACACGTCCGCGTTGAAGCGGCCGTATATCGAGTAACACTTTGTTGAACTGTTCAGTCTGGTGAGGTCGCCAACCCTCGCTGAGTGGCAGCGCTATCTCAAAAGACACCAAGAGAGACGGAGCTATCTGTAAAGACACCAAGAGACACGAGGCTATCTCTCAGGACACTAGGGCTGGTGAGAGACGAGGCTATCTCGCAGGACACTGCGGCTGGTGAGGGGGGCTCTCTCTCCGTACATAGCATTGGTGAGTGCTGCTACTCTGCTCACACACCGCAGTGAACATCGCGTTAGGCAAAATTGGCCCGCCCAACACAACTGCTTAAGGAAGCACATGGAGAGTTCCGCGGATCCGGCAAGCAGGATGCAACGTGACCTAAGTGAGCAAGGCTACTCAGTCTGTAGTGAAAGAGAACCTGGTTTTCTCGAACACGGAAACTAGTTCAGAGTTTTAGAAGGCGTCGATTTACGGTCACAGCTTGGCTGTTAGGTGTAATCAGAGAATGGAAGTACTTCGGAGCGGACGCGTCTGAGGTGGCATGTTTCCCCTGTTCCCTAACTACCCACCAGTTTTTGATTGGCCGCTCGTCAAGGAAGAGAACTCCTTCAACTCTGTTATCGTTCTCCTCTGCTGAGTATGTCATTCGGGGAACCGCCACGGGCTTGCCCCTGGTCCGGAGAATTGACGCGAGAGTATACACGTCGACTTCCTTCAAGCCTTCAGCACAGCTACTCCTCCACATTTCTTTCATTCCTGTCCCTTCTTCCGTTGCACCCGTCTCTCGTCGTTTCTCCTTACCACGCCTTGCCCCTGCCATAGCTCCTTCAAACGCAGTTTCCGCTGCACTGCTGACTTTCCGAGTGAATTCATCAGAAGTTTCTTGATTCCGTGCACCCCCGTACATGCTTTCTCTCACGCTCTTTCCTCGGCTTCTCTGTCTCTGAGACGTGTTTGGACAGTCTCCAGGAAAGCCAATTTCTTCGTCGCTGTCACTGTCAAAGAAGCCTCTTCTTCGAGGAGTCGAGTTCTCGTGACGGTTGCCGTACTGCTCGTGGTCTGACGCGTACACATCGAAATGGCGCCCAGGCATCTCCCGCTCCTCCTCCCTCTCGACAAGCTTTCCCTCCTCGCAGCGATCGGCTCTGGCTGGCTCCCGGGGCGTCGCACTGGATCGTTGCGTCGCAGTAACTGTTCCTCGTCGTTCGCTTTCCTTTTTTTCTTCAGCCTCTCCGTCCTTTCTTTTGTTGTCTGTTTCCACCATTCCACTGTCCTCATTCTCTCGCGTCATCGAGCGCTCGTTCACAAGACGGTCGCTTGCGGGATGGTCCTCGCGATATCTTATCGGTCCAGATGGCAACGAAGAGACCAGTATTGCTCTTGCAGCGTCACCGCACGCGTGATCTAGGGTTAGTTTGGTGTTTGTTCTTGTATGACTTCCTACTGGTTCACCCGTGCGGTTCCCCTGCCCCATAACCCGCTTACCCGTCCGCTTGAGCTCATCACCCTGGATCGCCCCCCTGTCCCGTCTTCCGCCTTCTCCACAATGTGTGTTCTCCATTGACTTGTTGCGCTTGTCTTTCTCTCTTACCGAGGAAGCGTGCACCTTTGAGTGTCCACTGTTTTCCTTTCTGGAGTCGTCGGCCTCTTTGGCGTCATCCTCCCTTTCCCCTTGTGCGTGCATGCTGCTGTCTTCACAATCTTCGCCCGCACGCGCCCCCCCTTCAGAAACATCTCCATCACTACGCGCACCCTTCCTGTCCGGTTTCCTTCCTCGCTCTACGTCTAATTGTTTCTGGACCTTGGCTGCCCGAACCAGGTGTACTTCGCCGGCCCGGCCTTTCGATCGTCTGTTTGCGTGCCTCTGACCTTGGCAAGGACGGTGAGAGTCACCTCGCTTTTGACTTGCGCCGTCATCACTGCTGTCTTCTTCCACCACACAGACGTCAACTTCTCTCCAGCTCTGCCACCTTCGTACGGCTCCACCCGGTTTGAAATCACCTGGCACCCTACCTGTACGTGCGCGTGTCACCTTCTTTCGACTAGTTTTTGCTGCATGGAGGCCGAACTGGTTGTCCTCTTCTCTCGAAGCACGCCCGCACCCAGCTGCCCCGGCCTTCCAGTTGAAATTTGTTTCCCTGACGAATGAAGACGCATGAGAGCCATGCGGTCCCCGGGTTTCTCGCCGAGAACGTACCCGGTCTTTACCTGAAGCAGAGTAACCAGTATGTTCCGATCCCGATTCTCTTTCTTTCGCCTCAGAGCTTTGGTGGCTCGTGCCTGCATTGGAGCCTACCCCCACGCCTCCCGTTTTACTCCGTGACGTGTACTCGTCTCGTTCTCCGGTGTGATACTTGTGCTGTCTTGATCCCGGCCCAGTACTTGTACGTTTTGAGCCGGTCCGCGTTGCTCGGCATCTCTCCTGGCCTTGAAACCACGGGGGTGTCTTTCTAGGAAACGCCCAGTCCCGTCTGCAAAACCATAGGATTCTGTTCAACACAGTTGCTGAGCACGTTCAGCCGGGCTGCTTTGAGGTAGAAGGATAAGCGGTTCGCCTCTCACTACCACCCCTGTGTTGCGTCTGCGTAGCGGGTGCTGTCTAAGGAGTTCTGTCGGCTAGGGAACACACTGAACGGAGTATGCCACATCTTACTATCGGGGGTTCATGTGGCCCGAGTAACAGAGCATGTCTCCTTTTTCTCGAGAAGCGGATTTGAGATACGCAGCTATTATAAAAATGGCCGCTCCAGCGCGCTTCTTAAGGTTGCAGATGCAGTCACTGGTAGGCTTCTTGCCTCGGAAAGCAATGGGACTAAGCCGCACTATACACCACGAGGAATTCCAATAGCCAACCTTCAATCGCTCCGGCTGACCGGAGCCTTCCTTGGATAGTCCACGCTTGTGACTCATAGGAACACTCTCCGATCATTCAGGCAAACCCGGTTTACTCGAGACGTTCTACCATACTCAAAAAACTCTTCATCATCCTCTTCTTCCTCCACCGAGTCTTCTCCAAGATCACGCCACACAGATGGACCTCGTCGGGATGCTCTCGGTTTCCAGAAAACTCGATCGCCTTTAAACCAGACTCGATTCTCGTGAAAACGGCTCCTGTGCAGGAAAACGGGTCAACACGCGAAGCCTGGACATGTTGCAAACACCGGCTACTCCTGTGCAGATACATGCGGCCGCCTATGCAAAGAAAAGCCCTGAAGTTAACCGCGGGTATGAGTTGTGTTTGTGCGTCCACTGAAGCGCAGTGTGTGGTAAAAGGCCAATATAACAATTCGGGGTAGCAGTTACCTGCTAAACCTCCCGGAGAAGGTGGTGAGCACAACCGTGTACGTGTGACGTTACAGATTTAGCCTCCGGTGCCGCCACGGAAACGTGTAGAGATTGTGCTAGATCCCTTCACCCGCCAGCATCAGCAACCGGCCTCCGGAAGCTTAGTGACTCAGACAAAGCAAGCACTCATCGTCCGCCACGGGTAATACCCTAGCATACACTTACCGCGGAACCGGCTTTTTTTCCTTGTTGTCAAACAGACCTACAGCTGTGTTCGCTAGAAGACTCAGGGACAGTATTCGGACTCGTACAGCCAGCTGATTTGCAACCTACGTTGTGAACATTAGCATATACATCTGACTTGTACTGCGCGTTCCGCCGTATGGCGCTCAACGGCTAGACACTTTTCCACGTCGCGTCCGACTTGGAGAAACTTCTCCATGGATACCCACTGAAACTAGGTAGACTCCGGTACAGCGCTTCAGTGACACACACTCCAGAGCTTTCTTAGTGAACCTGCTTATTCTCGGATCCTCACCAGAAAGAGTTGCCTTCGTAGAAAAAGTCTTTTGCTGACTTTTTCCCTTGATGACAATCATTTGAAGAGTCGAATCCAAAATCACTGAAGTGATTTTTGCCCGCGTGATGAAGTTTATGTAGCTGATCGTAAGCCCGCCGATCTGCTGTCAGCTGTCTGTACGCCTCTGTAACGGCCTGAAACTTCTCTCGACACTGAGACGCCGAGCCTGCAACAAAATAAAGAGGAAACCAAATTGCCTCTTCTATCGTGCGATCAACAGAAGTTCCCCAGCAGCAATGGCGCATCTGAGCGAAAACGGAAGCAACCGAGCTCGCAAATCACAGAGACCAAGAGAAGATACGGAGTGTCAGATGTGTGTGTCTTCTTTTCACTCATATGGAGAGGACCAGGGAGCTGCTCTTCAGTCTTGGAGACTACGACCCGTAAAGGCTATCCATGGCCCCTTACGAAAAGACTGACACCGCCACTTGCTCCGACTTCGGAAAATGCACTTTGGTCGATGGTTCGGACTACGCAGTCATCACCACGTGCACACTACACACTTGCTGAACCGGGTGCCTGTCAATAATACATCTTGACCTCACCCCTGATGGCGCGGCAGGCAATACACGCCGAATGCGCGTCTGTGGGATCCGCCAACTTGGACGGGGGAAAAAAGAAAAGTAGCACATTGGACTATGTACGAACACAACCAGAAATGCACATATGTATGGGTGATACTACCGCAGACACGTAAAACGCTGTTCTGATGAAATGCGGACACACCGCTATCGGGATGCAGCTGCTTGGCGAGAAAAGCAAACTTATTTTTGATCTCGAGATCAGAACAGTTCGGCTGCAAACCAAGCACCTTGTAGCAATCCACAAATTTGCGGCCCAAAGTGTTCGCCATGACTAGAGCAGAGAATCGGGAGAGCAACCACGGCACAGCGTCCCTACGCTTCGACAGCCCGACCGAGGGGTAACGCCTGAATCCTTTGACGCACGTACACTCGCACCAAAATCTGGACTACCCAACAAGTCAGGGCCTGCCACTGTGGGCCCTGAACATGCCACTTCAGAAGGGGCCGCACACTTCTGAGTCTATCCAGCATGCCGAAGCAATCCACAACCAGCCATTTAGCGCCACGGTGTGCACAATACTCGATGAGCAGCCACAAAGAAGCGCGATAGTCAGCTGTGCGAGAAGGCCTCCAGTTACTGAAGGAGACCTCAGAGACGAAAAGAGCGGATGACAGGGGGAGAGAAGCAAAGCATAGCCCGGCACGGGTACTGCTTTTGCAGCGCCCCTGGCACCGATGACGACGTGAGCACGCTGGAGAAACGCCGGGCAGGAAGGAGGCGGTAATCCCGCAAATGAGACACGAAACCATAGACCATACCACACCTGCGCATTAAAAAACTACAGACTTCCAGGAAGAAAAAAGGAGAGTCGGGGAAATGAAGATGAGGGGCTTCAAGTTCGTAGCATAGGGCTAGTCAGGGCAAGACAAACGCTGACTGTCTGTAAGCGTGAGTAAGCGTGGAAGACCGGAAGACCCCTTCCGCACCGGCGAGCAGATGGGCATCACCGAGGTCTAAAAGACGCCAGGGGCGCCGGATACTCCAAGAAACCACAGACTTCGTAGATGTTTGTCGGCAATCGATTCGCCGTGCTGTCTGTCTCCCCGGTCGCAATTGCATGCAGACTGCTCGTCGCCAGGCGCACGCGTGCCGTCACGTTGACTGGTTCCGTTCAGACCTACTCCGACAGTACTCCGTGTGAGGACAGATGGCCCTCATACTGGCAGTTAGCTGGAAGTGCTCCTGAAAGCTGACAAAGTTTGAAATTGTTGCCTTTCATCCGGAGGTGCCCATGCGAAATAAGCGAGGCACACTGCCTCGTTGCGC
>NW_027160877.1:0-319 GCF_002600585.1 Cystoisospora suis
TTCATGATCACGTCCTCGCCGGACATCCGGGCGTGTCGAGGACGAAAATGGCAGTCCGTAGTTTGTTTTGGTGGCCTGATATGGACGAAGATATCGAGAATTTCGTGAAATCGTGTTCAGCTTGTGCCAGGAGTAAAGCATCGCACCAGCGCGCGGCAGGGCTCCTGCAGCCTCTTCCGATTCCGACCGCGCCCTGGGACGAAATCAATGTGGACTTGATAGTTGGACTTCCTAAAACCAAGGAAGGCTTCGATGCTATAGCCACTATTGTGTGTAGATTGACGAAAATGGCCCATTTCGTCCCTACTTCTCAAACGGC
>NW_027160878.1:0-200 GCF_002600585.1 Cystoisospora suis
GGCCGATATTCCGGGCTCGAGCTCTCGGTCGGAGCAGACCGAGAGCTCGAGCCCGGAATATCGGCCGAGAAGACCACCTCGGCATCATGACCGTAGCAGCGGGCGGAAGCCCGAAATAAAGAGAGAATTACCACGCTTCGGCTCTTCCAGCAAGCCCACCACCCACTACAAGGACAAGGGCTACAGATCGGAGCACTTCA
>NW_027160879.1:0-352 GCF_002600585.1 Cystoisospora suis
AATCCTGGGGACGAAGAGGACCCTAGCTGGAGAAGACCACAACAGGAGAAGCAAAGCAGGAAGCAGCAGATCGACGCACATCAAGCGCAGAAGCTGCAAGAACGACAAGTAGACCAGACGGAGTTCCCAGAGGCCGAGATCGGCCAGATCACGCACTAGGCGGACTAACAATCGAGAGACGGGCTCAACAGGAGTATATCCCGAGAAGGATAGCCCCGGAGAAGGCGAGTATACCTCACCAGAGCCCTGAGCATCCCCAGCAGATCACCGCCGCATCGACTACGCCGCCTGGAGAGAGGAAAGGACTACGGCGTGAGCAAACCAAGGAGTTTGACGCCTCCTAGGGGAGGCT
>NW_027160880.1:0-417 GCF_002600585.1 Cystoisospora suis
TTTGTGTTGTGGTAAACCGGCTCTCGAAAATGGCTCATTTCGTTCCGACTCACTCATCGGTAACAGCGGAGAAATTTGCAGTTGTTTCTTCGTAGGGTGTGGAACTTGCACGCGTTCCCGAAGTAGATTGTGTCCGACAGGGACCCGAGTTTTTATTTCATAGTCAAATGAAAATTGAAAATTTTCCCGAAGTTCATCAGCGCTTTCTGGGTGTCGTTCTGTGCGCGGGTGGGGACGAGGAGGCTGCTCTCCACCGCCGCGCATCCTCAAACGGACGGACAGAGAGAACCATCCAGACTTTGACCCAAATGCTACGAGGAGACGTCCGGGATAACGTGTCAGACTGGGCAGCTTATTTGCCGGTGGCGGAGTTTGCATATAATAGCGCTGTTCACGACTCTACCGGCGCAAGTCCGT
>NW_027160881.1:0-297 GCF_002600585.1 Cystoisospora suis
AGAGAGGTCACGGGCGCGGAGAAGTCCTGGCCCCGCCGAAGTCATCGGAGATTGAGCGCTGTCACGCAAATCTCGGGGGAACCTAGGTGACACGTTACACTTCCTTAAAAATGCAATATTTACCGTTCGATGCAATTGCATACAGTGGAAAATCCACGAGATCACTAACACGTTGTAGTATGGTGAAAGGTCCCACCCAGCGGGCACCAAGTTTCCGCTCCCCTACGCCATGCGACCGTAGCAGACGAGCGGACACGAAAACGAGGTCGCCGGCTTCGAAGACTTCATGTCTACGTC
>NW_027160881.1:846-1006 GCF_002600585.1 Cystoisospora suis
TGTAGCAGCCCTGGTGCTCTGGTGCATCTTGGTTTGTTCTTCTGGCACTGCACGCATGTTGTCACATATTCATGCACATCAGTCCGCATACTATGCCAGATGAATTTCTTGCGGATCGCTTTAAGGGTCTTCTTCACCCCCGGGTGGCCTGCAGTCAGCG
>NW_027160882.1:0-7200 GCF_002600585.1 Cystoisospora suis
CTCATCTGAGCAGAGCTATCCCGATTCCTGGAGGAGATTGACTGGCCGCCTTTGCCGGAGCCCGAGGACTGGCATCACATCGACGAAGCTGTCGCAAGTCTGCTACCGCTGTCCGCGCCAACCCCCGATCTTTTCACCATGCCGCAGCATGCGCCGGAAATGCCACTTGCTCCACAGCCTGCCCCCCCCCCGAAAGGTAGTGTTGTAGCCCTCATTGACAGCAAAGTTGGTGGTGTCTTTCTGCAATCTATGATAGCGACAGCTCCAGAAGAGAAACACGCAGAGGGCTTACCGGGTGTGTCGACTGGACGCCGGCTGCGCGCAACGCAACATGGTCTGTCATCACTTACACTGTGTCTGGGGCTTGCAGCTGGCGCTGCCGACTGGGGAGTAGAGATAGGCGAAATGGGAATCAGGCGTCTTGTCTTCCTTACACAGTTGATGGCGTTGTCAGTCTGTATCTTTTCCACAGCCGAACACCGTAGACCTCGATGTCCCGCCGCGCAGGCTTTTGCATCACTATAAACTAAATCGTGCTATGTCATCTCCTTGTGGCACATTGTCGGGTGCAGCGGACAGCTACGGTGAATCGACAAGGGAGGGGTCGCGGGCCGGAGGGAAAGCTAGTGGCATGCAGACAATGGTGGAGCAAAGGGCCAGTGCTATTCATAGTGAAGCAAGCGGTCCCGCGCCAGCGTCGGGACACGGAGAAGCGCAGAGAAAACAAGGGGGAACGCTTTCATCGAGATTGTCGGCCTTACCCCCGGATAATGAAGCTCCGGCGTCCCAGATCGTGCCTGAGTCCATAAGACATCGGTTTCCGCGTGTATCGACCACCCGCAGTACATCGGCGGCTGTTGGCATGTCCGATGATTCTCTCGGACTTTTATCTGTGGGCATGATTTCCCTGCGAACCTTGGGCTTATCAGGTGAGAATCTGTTGCTGATAAATTTGTAGCTTCGCATACCCTTCCTGGTGCCCGTTTTAGTGCCACGGTTTGTCAGTGTCATTAGTAGGCTTCTTATCGGTATAGGGCGAGTAGACTTTGCCGAGATCTCCTTGTTCGTCGACGTGGCTCTCGTAAGTGGTGGCCACTCGCGCGAGGCCCCTTTCACTTGAACCAGAGCCGACGGGCGTATTGTCGGCTGTCTTCTGAGCGTCGTTGGGACTACGGTTTCTGGAGTGCAGTCTCTGCTCAGAAGGTTTCTAGTCAGAATGCGTGTCTTTATCGAGGCGTGGGGACACAGCTATTTCTAACTAGCGATACGCTTCAAACAATCCAGTACGCAACGGCGTGCGGACTAGGCAGAACTAAAATCTCATGATGGGTAGGACAACGTTGGTGGTTGGCCATCGGTGCGGAGGCATCAGATTAGAAAAAGTGGCAAACCAGACAGTGTGAGTTTCGCACGGCACCCTCCGCTATCTCCCTGACATACACGTTCTGGCGGCCGGTTCGACTGTTGTGCCATGTCTCGTGTTATTCTAGACATTTCTGCTGGCAGGGAAGCTCTGTTACGCCAGGCGGAGGTCTTGTCAAATCTCATGAAGCAAGCGGGCGTTCCTCCTATAGACAACTCTGAGATTGCGCAGTATGCAGGTCTGAGCCCTGCGCCTCTGGCCGTCGTGAGAGGCGAGATCGCTCAACGACTGCACGATGCCTTCTCACGCGCAGCTGCTGCCACGCATCAGCACGGGCTCTCGTCTCGGGAAGCCCAAGAGTACTTGAGACTTTTCAAGGCAGAACTGCGACAGTTAACCGCAGTCACACTGTTGATGACGGGTCATCTGCAACGGACGTAGTCCCGTCACGCCATGCATGCTGGCCCGGTCAGCTTTTTGTAGAGTCTTTTTGTCTTTCCTCTCCTGTGCGCTGATTGGTTTGTTTGAGATATTTCTTGTTACACGCCGGCGCCAGTCTCGACACATGAAACAAATGCGAGAGACGCAGGCTCTCAGGTGCCAGCAGGAGGCACGTCGTCCTCTCTCACTTTGTCACCGGTCCAGTGTTCCGTCGTGTTCTGCAACACGACGAGTTGGGGAAACACCCCTGTGCGCAGCACCCGAGCTCCGCCACCATCCGGAGCATAGGCGGTGAGCCGAATGGCCACTAACGCGAATACGTTCCACATCTTGTGCGGGACTACAGAGGGCACACACTCGCGACGACGGCGGTGAGCGAGCGTGGACTACCCACGATCGTCTCTGCTGGTCGCTTGCCAGAGACTCTAAGGCTGCGACTTCTGGAGGGTGTCACCAAGAAAATAAAAGGTGTAGAGGTCCCGCAGCATATGCCGCGTCCGAGGACACATATCACTTTATAGAGACGAGGCCGAGGAATAAGACACTAGGCAGCCGGCGCACTTCCACGTCCAGTTATCTTTCTTGACTCACGTGGAAAGGAAGCTGCTGCCTGCTCCTGTCTTGTATTTTCGTGGCCATCAGCCCAACAATAACGGAGAGGAGGAGCTCGGAACCCTCTACACGGTAATGGTGACAGTAGTTTCATAAGTCTGAGTATGGCTACTACTAATGAGAAGGATAAGAAGGAGACAGCCTTCAATCCACTTTACCTACCGATGATGGAGATGGAAAAAAAGAGGAACTTGACCAGGAAAACGACAGGGAGGAAAGAGAGGGACGCGTTTCAGTGCGAAAGAGTACTATCATTCGTACCCCATCTGCTTTTGTTGTTCAACATCATCGCCCGTTCTGAAAAAGGAACGAAGCATTCATCATCCGTAGCTAGGGCAGGGGGGAAAAGAGGCGAGAGCAAGCAGAAACGACAGGAAGAGGAGGAGAAGAACTTAGACTGCTGCCGCTGCCGACAGCTCGCACCGAGCAGATGCTGTCGTGGAAGAAGGGCTGGGGACTATTGCGGAGCTTGGAGCGGTGGCCTCATTTGGGAGAGAGGCTTCTCTCCATCCATGACTAAAAGGATTAAAGAACATCACAACCAGGGAATGGCACCTCCTAGTAGAACTACAGGTAGCAGAATGAGTAGTAGCACTACCGGTGTGCTGGAAGTATGTATGTAGGAGAAACTTTTTTTCACGGCTGTCATCTGATACCGAGTTGAACTTCCCTATCTCGCCTTGTCTCTGCTTGGCCCAAGGGGGCGACGCGCTTCCCCCGTGTGCATGCCCGTGTAGACACCTATGTATGGCTCCCAGGAATCAAGCGACATTCATTCATTCCTACAGCGCGCGGCGGGAAGAAGAAGAATAGACAGGCAGAACCCAGCCAACATGCAACTTTAGGTCTCCACTCTTAGACGGTAGACCACATAGGCTAACACACAAAAACAGTTTCACAAGGACAAACCTAATACTGAAAACGAAAAAGAAGGGAAGTATTTCTCACTTCCTCGCCTCCCAACAAAAGCTTCATTCCCTCTTTCCCGTGACTGACGTGGCTCCCCATAAAGTTTGTTCATCCAGAAAAGGCAGTTGCATTAGCCATCTATGTGAGACCAGTCCAGGCAACCACACAGAAGTGTCGTCCTCTTTCTTGCCGTGTGTGGCTTGTCTATTCTTCCTTTCTCCTTACTTAGTATAGTCGTACCAGTATCAGTATTGCTGATGACTACCAGGATTCGTGATTGATCTTCCAGTCCGCACACAGTACCTCCATCGATCACCTTCATTATCATCATCGGCTATTACCGCTATGAACAGTACTACCAGTACTCGTACTACTAGTACCTTTTTTGAAGGCCAGAGTATTAGTAGGGGCACGACTGCTACTAGTAGTGCCGCTGCTACTGCTAGTACCACTGCTACCAGTAGTAGGAATCCCCAAGACGACCACTACTACCGCTAGCGGTAAGAATAACACAAGAATAGTAAGAATCAGAATAGTAAGACTAGGGATAGTAACAATAGGAATAACAAGACTAGAAGTACGAGTGAGGATACTACGGGTAAGAATAGTAAGAATAAGAACAGCAAAACAAGGTAAGAGTAAGAATAGTAAGTATAGAAATGGTAAGAAGTGATTCCTGCGTTCATCTGTTTGTGCTCCGAACAGAGACCATTGACGATGCCGAGTGATGGTTTTGGGTGATATGGCTTTTCTGTAATCATGCGGCCGTCTCCCGACACTTCTTCGAAAGACCCTAAACGTTCGAAGTTCTCTCGCTACACTCATCAACCGTCATCTAAACTCTATATGCTTTGTTGTCAGGTGTATACCCCTGTTGTTATTATTATTACCTTATCCCCATTTCCCGTTCGTTTTTGCCTTCTGCTTCGTCTTGCTGCTGCCGTTTTCTGCTCGATGATTATAACGGTTATGATGATGATGACGATAAGCTGCCTCCAGCCTATTGCAAACCTATCTAGCAAGAACCAATATGTGTACATATAGATCTAGATTTCTTTCTCTCTCGCTCTCTACGTACAATGTATGTAGAAAAAGACACAGATACTGAATCTGTTTCATTTCCAGCAAGCTGCCATCGTCATCGCTACCATCTTCATACTATTCACCATTATCGTCTCTTTAGTGATCATGTGGTGATGCTCATCATTATGAAAACAACTCAGGAGTTCTACGTGCGTTTTGACTGATAAAAACATCAGAAACAGAAAAAGAAGAAAGAACACCAGCAGCAGACCAAGGCATAGTAAGTCGAGACGAAAAAAGAATCTCTTCTTCTCATGAGCGTGTTAACCTAAGCCCTTCTCCATTGTGGCGGCGCTTGTTGTCTATCTGTATGTACGGCTATTGCACATAGCAAAGCTGCTTGCTCTCATCTTCCTCTGACCGCCATTCGCCGAGACGTAGTAGAGTTATTGTATTTGTACATACGTAAGTTTTTACGAACCGATCAAGAAGCCGTCAAAATCTCTACAGTACAGTTTCTAGATAACATAGGTCTGCACCACAGAGGTGCCATACACAGATCTTCATGTCGCTTTTTTTACGTAAGGCTCATAATGAAAAACGCGTACGAGAGGCTATCACTACTGATTCCTTTTCTCTAGTTCTGTCAATCCGTGTCCGAGCGACACTCAGCTACAATGAATCTTTCTTGGGTATATAGCTATAACACCCTGTCCTGCACCTTTATTCTTTATCAGTCGGCTACCAACCCTATGCTTTTCTCTCATAGAGAAGTGATGTGCCATACAATCCATGTAGCTTCTACCAATCTATTCTCTTCTCAGAGAGTGCAATGTGATGTCTGCGTACGGGTTTGTCTTTCACTCTTTGTCCTCTTTCTGCCGCATATGAGGATGCTGTACACGCACACTCTCCCTCTCTCTCACTACAATCACAGCGATACTTCGAAGACAGTTGTTGCCTGCAGTAGCTGTAGTGGTGTGCCTTGGTTTGACAGGACGTGTAGAAAGCGAGGAGGAGCAAAGGGAGAAAATTAGAAACTTGGCATCTTATTTAGACATCTGTCATGCTAAATGTGACGAGATCAGAGAGACAGAATGAGAAAGACAACAGCAAGAGCTGGCCAATCTATTGGTCTGTCCGATGTTTACCGAGAACAGAAGACACCTGGCAGCTCGACAGCAGTTGTGTGCTGGCTGCTGCTTTTTCCGCCTGTTTATTGTACAAATATCGAACAACCCTGCATGTGCATACGCAGATATAGGCGGAACTCCACTGCAACCCTCCATTGATACGAACATACACGTGGAACTCCATTGCATAGACCCTAGACGGACGCTGCAGCTCTGTCATGATCATCAACAGACTGACGGCAAAGCCAGCCAGCAACACGAAGATCATCGATCTTCATCCCTGATAGTGAACGTGGTGCAGGTAGGCCAAGGCGAGTGAAACCTCCGTCCTCTTTACTGCCATACACAGAAAAAGAGTGTAGTCGACTCCTCCGGTGCGACAGTAGTAGTTCAGATCCAACCCTCGAGAGCATGGGAAGAGCCGAAAAGCAGGAACAACTGACTCATCGCATCTCGACATTACCGGCCTCTCGGGGTTTCGCCTGGGCGAGCGCCTGCAGCTCATTCGTAGTGCCTAGATTGCAGTCTTTACTAGCGGACATGTCGTCACGGTAACCACGATAACTTGGGTTTCCTTTCTTCATAAAACATTTCCCCGTTACGGTGTTGTAGGTGAAATGAGTGCAGTGACGTGCCTTTTGGCAAAGTGCCTGGCACACCAGTATTTCTTCTGCAGGAGGATTCTGCGGAACCAGTTTTGGAACGTCCTTGACGTCTGAGGCGGTCGAACCTGTATGCATTTTGAAGCAAGCGTCCTGATTCAGATCGCAGTCGCGAGTAGCGGTCATGTCCCCGCCCTTGTATCGATACATCGAGGGGGAGTTCTTCAAAAAACACTTCCTCGTGTAAGCGTTGTACGTTAAGTGCGTGCAGCCGGGCGCCCCTTGGCATTCCAGCTGGCATTTTCGAAATCCTTCGGTGGTTGACTCTGCGGAGATCTGCCGCACCGCCATATTTGGCGCCGTCGAACCAACGTCTACCTGGACGCAAGGGGCGGCGCCCATGACGGATTTTTCTGCGACTGAAGCCGAGTGATTTTGAAGAGACCTGACGCCGGTCTCTACCATAGCAATTTCACCAGACTCCTGAGAGCCTGCATTCTTCTCCTGTTGCTGGGATAGAGGAGGGGAGGTTATATGGCGAATGCCATAGACCTGTGGCTGACTGCCGAGGACAGCCAGTACCGACAGCACTACTGCCAGTGTGAATGTGAAAAAACCGCTCTCCATGCTGAAGTCACATGCGACAAAGGAGGAATCCAACGCAAAGAACGCACGACAGCAGGTAAGAGGTAATGCTAAATGGCAGGAAGTGAAGGAAGAAAGTGAAGTGTGCATTTCCATCGTCACTTGTGGCGACACCCCCCTCTTTCGGTGCATGCTGCAGCCCCTGCCAGGGAGCTGCGAGACGCCGCGATGCACCGGCGGCCGAAGTGGCCAGCGCCGAGGCCAGCTCTGCAACGGTTGGCCTCTTGGTAACGAGCGGCATGCCATGAAAGTAAGTGCACCGTGAACTGCCAAGCACCCGACAGCAGGACACCTCGTTGCAGTTTTGCAGGCCTGGCTACGTAGCCTCCGCGATGACATGCGAGTGTAGATTGACTCCTCCCGGGTAGCGCTACGGGTAGTACGCTTTAGGATAGTGACTCCCTATTTGCAGACGGTAGCAGATGGCGAGCCGTTAGCCGAAAGACGTGCATGTAATGGACGCCGCAATATC
>NW_027160883.1:0-1139 GCF_002600585.1 Cystoisospora suis
AGATAGATTAGATATAGAGAGAACAAAAGATATGCTTAAAACAGTAAAGAAGAAGAAGAGGAGGAGAGATAGCAGTTGTGTATGTATCTGTCTCCATGTGTCTGTATGTGTATATTACTTCTTCTTTTTCTTCTTCGTCTCTTCTTCTTCTTCACTTGCCGAATGTTTCTGTTTGGTCTTTCGATCCTTATCGTTCGCGTCGCCGCCTTCCTTCTCCTTCTCATTATCCTCTTCTTCTTTTTCCTCTTCTTCTTCTTCTTTCTTTTGCGCTTCATCTCTTCGATCTCTTCTTTCCTTTTCTCCTTCTCTTTCTTTGTTCTGGGAAGAAGAAGAAGAGACAAGGCCAATGGACTCCTTCGTTAACAAGTCTTCCGGCCGGCTGCCCTAGAAGAGAAAACACAAGACAAAGAAAGATTAAAAGAGAAACTAAGAATAGACAGATACACCGTAGATAGCCACAGAGAGACAGAGAAAGAGACAGAGAGAGAGACAGAGAGACAAAGATAGATAGAGAGAGAGACAGAGAGAGAGATCCACACGTCCGTTCTCTTTTCTTCTCTTCTCACTCGGGCGGCACCCCGATGGAGGTCTCGATAAATCTGAAGATCCCCATGAATACAGCGGAAGAAGAGAAGAGAATATCCTATACCCCCCTCATACCTTCATGTAATGTATGTTGTGGCTATATCTATCTTCCTCTCTTCTAAATAGACATACATCAATCTATCTCTCTCTCTCTCACTCCAGACACCCGCCAAATGCAGTACCACCCCATCCCCCTAAAGTACATATATATATATATATATACACGTGTGGAGAAATATCTTTCTATATATATATATGTATCATGTATGTACATATACATCTATGTACATATGTATGTATGTATGAGACGATGTATGGCACAGTTGAAGTGACGACGCGTCTACAGGAATCGAAAAAGAAGAAGAAGAGAGAAGAACTTCCAGCTCTTTCTTCTTCTTATGCTCTCTACTACTAATGAGGAGCATCACGGTACGTATATCTATCTATCTATATATATGTATATATATGTATATATGTATAAACACATATATATGTACATATATACATATATAGATAGATATACGCGAACACATACATGTACGTACGTACATGTA
>NW_027160883.1:1435-7485 GCF_002600585.1 Cystoisospora suis
TTGTTTCAGCACGAAGAAGAAGAAGAGAGGAACTAGAAGAAGAAGAAGGGAGAACAAGCAGGAGAGAAGGTAGAGAGAGAGAGAGATTAGGAGCGAAAAAGAAGAAGAGAGAGAGAAGTTGTATTGTATGTGATGTGTGTAAAGCCTTACCGTACAGTCGGCGTGGAAGTTCGTTTGCTTACAGCATGCATATCCCCAGGTATGTGTGGCAAGATTATACCAGGAGCCATAGACAGAAGTATGACTCCCCACATACACATCTTCTTCATATTTCGACTTGACGAACGCACGCCGAAGACTCCGCCCACTCTTACACACTCTACACACATAGAAACATAAAAGAGAGGAAGAGGAAGAGAAAGAAAAAGAGAAAAGAGAAGGAAGGAAAGAAAGAAAAGAAGAGAGAGAGAGACTTATACTTTCCGCAGGAGGTAAATATCTTACGTGCGTGTGGATATACAGAAGCCCTGCATGCAAAACACTTCCTCTCCCTCTCCATGGAGGTGTATATACACACAGATATACGTATACATACACTTACATGAATATATATAATATATAACGATGTAGTGTGTACATACACTTGGGGCGCGTATATACATCTCTATAGAGCGAGAGAGAAGTGAAGAGAATAGAAAGAAGTAGTCTAGAGCAGAAAAGAAGAAGAGAAAGAAGGGCATCAAAAAGAAAGAGGGGTGAGGGGAAGAGAGAAAATTCCATTCAGTCTGACTATTACTGATAGGTAGATTGAAGATCGTAACCTAGATTCAAGATAGATACAGAAAGGATCAAGGACAGACAGTGAGATGGATAGATAGAGAGATCGACTTTTTCTTTTGACAACAAGAAGAGAACCTTCACGAGCTTTGCAAGAGTCAAGAAGACCCTTCACTCTCTCTGTCTCCGTGTGTGTGTGAAGATGAGAAAGAAAAGAAAAGAAAGACAAAGCAAACATTCTGCTGCCCTAGCTCTTTCTTTCTTTCTCTCTCTCTCTCTCTATCGTTCTATCTCTATCGTTCTATCTTCTTCTTCTTTTTACTTCACTGTCGTTTCTATTCTCTACGAAGAAAAAGCACGCAGCCTAAAGAAAGAAAGGAAAGAAATTTAGAGAGATAGAGAGATAGATTGAAGATAGATGAGTGAGTTTTCTTTCTCGATTTTCTATCTTTTCTTCCTTTTCTTCATCTTCTTCTTCTTCATCTTAATTATCTTTATCTGAATTGCTGGCTTACGTTCCGTCTCTGGAGTATTCAACGTAGGCCTCTGTCTGAGAATAGAGAGCTCTCGGGTCTGCAGTCAGATGCTCTCCCCCTCCATACTTCTCCAAAAGCGACCTCTTCTTCTCTTCCTCCAAAGCCTAACAAAGAGTGAGAAAGGAGGAAGAGAGAAAGATCAATCAAGAAGTATAGACAGACCAACGATAAATAGATTAAAGACGAAGGGATACACACAATAGCTGCTGGTCCAAGAATGCATAGGTAGATGAATAGATTGAAGAAAGATACATAGATTAAAGACAAATTAAAGACGAGGAGATTGAAGATAGATAGACTGGTAGATTAAAGATAAAAAGATTCAAGACAGATACATAATACAGTCAAGAGAGAGAGAGAGATAGAATAAAGATACATAGATGGACTGAAGACACGCAGATAGATACATGGATAGATTAGAAATAGACTAGAGATCGACAGATCAAAACGACCTAGATTCGAGACAGACAGAGAGAGAGAGAGAGTGATGGAACGAGGATAGAAAGAAAGAGGGTGTGTGTGTGTGTGTGTGGATTTACTTTCTTTTTGTCTGTGTGCTGCTGGTAGAGCTTTTCGAGTTGCGTGGGCTGTGCGTTGAAATGCACCTGCGCCCCATGCTTATACGCCTCCCATGCAAATACCTAAAAGAACAAGAAGAAGAAAAGAAAAAGAAGAAAAGAAAGAAGGAACAAGAAGAAGAAGAAAAGAAACTGCAGAGAAAACTACAGAAAGAAAGAACGAAAGAAGCAGAGATGGTGCATGTAGAAGACCTCTCTATTCTCTACGATGTGAGGTGTACATACACTAGAGAAGACGAACAAAAGGAGTGGAAACATGATGGAAAACGAAGTCCACATAAAAAAGAAAGAAAGAAAGAGTGAGAAAGAAAGAAAGAGAACGAAATCTTTGTCGAAACGTCTCCTTTGACTTAGCTACAAGGAGAAACATAAGACTCTACTTTCTTGATTTGGTAAAGAAACCTAGTGTCTTTCTCTTCTTCTTGAAGCATAGCGAGACATATGAAAAGATAAGAAGAAAGAAAAGCAGGAGAAGAGAAAAAAGGAATAGAAGAGAGAAAGCGAAAATTCCGTCCTTATCATAAGGTTAAACAGATCACTCAGGAATCGTCAGTGCTGAGATAAGACGAAGAAGAAGAAAGAAGAGAAAAGGAAAAGAAGGCAAAAGAAACAAACAAGACAAAAAGAAAAAGAAGAAACGAGAGGAAAAAGGAACAAGTGTGCGAGCTAAGAGACAAATAAAGAGATGAATAAAGCTTCAGGTGTATATACACCTCAACTTCACTGATACACCTTCAATAGTCAAAGCATCCTCTCCACATAGAGACACACATACAGAAAGAGATATCCACACATAAGCATAGATATAGACATATGCTTCTACGTATGTATACACATGTATATATGCATGTATATAGATATGTATGCACATAGGTAGACATGTGGATGGAGCTGTCGTGTGAAAGAGCCGCGCAGGCAACTCAAGAGAAGACGCGAGACGGTAAGCGAAGAGAAAGACCAGTCCGTGAACGAGGGAGAGAGAGAGAAGCTTTCTTTGCTTATTTCTGTTCCCCTCCTTGTCCGAAAGGTGTGTTTGATCTAAATAAGAAGATCGCCACCCTCTCTCAATTGAAGCAACTGACTCTACCTGTAATTTCTGAGCGTCAAGGACGTCTCCAGTAGTTCTTGCGCGGTTATCTCCCTGGAAGAGAGACGGGGCCATTCGATCGTGAGAATGATGCCGACGACCTTCCTCGTCTCCCTGCTGCTGTGCCTGCTGCTGCTGCTGTTGGAGATTCTCGAAGGGATTTCCTCTCATACTGCGACTTTTCGGGTCGTAGAAGGCGCTATTGACATCGAGATTGAGAAGATACTTGGCGGTATCTTCACGAATTCTCAAATTCTTCGTGGAGATGCGGTATCGGTCGTCATTCGAGGCAACAGGAGCAGAAGTCTGATCGAAGTCGTGCTGTTTCACGTCGTCTTCGTCAGAAGAAGAAGAGGAAGAAGAAGAAGTATCACTATCTGACGTATGACTTTCTTCACTTGTATCTGTGGAATCTCGATGCTCCTCTCCTTCGCCATCTTCCTTGGTGTTCTTTTCTCCTTTCTTTCTTTTCTTCTTCTTCTTTTCCGCGTCTTCTTCTTCTTCTTTTTCCTCTTCTTCGTCACTTGTATCTTCTGTCTCTGTGTGACTACCGCCACCATTTTCTTTCTTCTTTTTCTCATTCTTCTTTTCACCTTCTTCTGGATTGGATTCCTCCACCCCATTCTCATCTTTCTCCTTTCCTGTCTCGCCATCTTCTTCTTCTTTTTCTTGATCTCCTCCTCCCTTCACGTTGTCTCCTTTCTTCTTTTTCTTTTCTTGTTCCTTCTTCTTTTCTCTCTCTTTCTTTTCGAGTCTTCTCTTCTTTTTGAACTTTCTCGTTTGCTTCTTCAGATGATCCAACTGACTCTGGAGTTCCTGCGCTTTTCTTCGCTTTCTTTCCACTTCAGCTAATTCGTAGTCTCGTATGACCCAGCGATACTCGGAGGGATCATATCCTGCATATCGGTCTCTCTTCCCGTCAAAGGAGAGCTTTAGATCAGTGAGAACCTCTTCATCCTCACACAAGTTCTCGTTCGTAAACTTGGCTTTCTTCATGCGAGGTCTCTCTGTACATTCTTTCTCCGTATGCGTCTTCGCTCCGCAGTTGGCGCAGGCGCCTCTTTCATACTTAATTCTTCTCTTCTTCTCATCTTCATAAAGAAGAGAAGAAGTCTTCTTTCGGCCTCGATCATACCAGATGGAAATATCTTCTTTCTCGGCTGGACGGTATCTCTGGTGTTTCAGGCCAGGCTTCTGTTGGTGTAAATACCATGGGGCTTTACTAATGTATTGAGGAATGTGCGGATTGATGGCATTCCCTTCCTCATCCTTCTCAGGCTCCGCCGTCCCTGCCTTTCGAGCCTCTTCAAGCTCCTTTGCTTTGCGCGCATCTTCACGGGACTGAAAATTCGACGTAGATAGCACACTAGACATCTTCACAAAGAAAAAGAAAGAAAGAAAAGGTGAAAAAGTCCATGAAGGATGAAATTTTGAAGGAAGAGAAAGAGACGGAAGGGATGGATGGGAGAAGTTGAAAAAGAAGAAAGACAAGAAGAAGAAGAAAGAGAAGACGATCAGAAAAGGATGAAAGGAGAGGAAGAAGAGGAAGTGTGGATGTTCTCCATTGTGAAAGCGAGATAAAAGATGTGGGAGAAGAAAGAGAGAAATAGTTGAAAAGGCGTATGACAGGTAAGAGAGAAAGATAATGGAAAGAGAGAGAAAAGAAAGAAAAAGAAAAGAGTTGATCTACATCGTCGTGGCTATGATCACGAGAGAGTGAAATAGCGAAGAGTTGAAAGCAACAACATGTGAAAGAAATCCTGTCAAAAGAGAAAGGAGGAAGAAGAAGAAAAAGAAAGAAAGGTGAAGAGAGCAAGCACCCTCATAACCGAAGACCCTAAGGACATCAAGTAAGGAAAATTAAATTCTCCAGACAAAGATAAGACACACAAAAGCCAAAAGAAAACAAAGAAGAAAAAGGGTAGGGGAGAAACACAAGAAAAGAAAGAAAGAAAGAAAAACGACAAGAAGACGAGGAGGAGGAGGAGAAGAAGAAGCTCTTCCTTTCCCCGGATCAGGGGGAGATTCAATTCTTTCTCGCGCGCAAGAAGAGAATGGAAAGAGTAAGAAGGAGCGAAAGAAAAAGAAACCTTCTTCTTCTAGGAGAGAAAGACTCTTGTTTCTTCCAAGTGGAGAAAAGAAACGAATAAGATCGATTGCGTAGAGATGAAGAAAGATCAATTCTTAAACAAGCAGAAAGAAGAAGCGCGGAAAGAAAGGAGAGGAGGGTCTCTTCTTTCCTAGGCCAGATGAGCCAGTGCCGACGAAGAAGAAGAAGAAATGCAGAGAAACAAAACAAAAGAAAGATAGGAAAGAAAGATTTAATAGATGACCTTGACAATGAGAATAATCGTAAGGAGAATACACTAGGACAACGGAGCAGAAAGAAAGGAAAAGAAGGGAGAAGAGAAAGAAAGAGAAAACGCTGCAAAGCCTGCTGAGAAAGAGGAGAAACTTGTAGACAAAGACAAATACCACAAGCCAGAAATGACGAAGAAAGAGAAGAAACAAGAAAAGATTGGATTCTAATTCCTTCTCCGGCGGACTTGAGAAAGGAGAGAAAAAGAGAGAGAAGTCACTTACTTGAAAGGCTCTCGAACTGCATGCGTTTTCTTTCTTTCTTTTTCATTAACAAGGAGATGAACAAGTTTTCTCATCCATCTTTCTTTCTTCAGCAATCTCTGTTTCACCTCTCTTTCTACGATCCAGAGATGCGTGTCTCTCTCTCTTCGTAGTCTGTATCTGTAGGTTCTACCTCTCTTTATCTCTTCTTTTTGTCTATTTCTTTGTTCCTCTGTCCCTGAGAAGTTCTCTCAATGGAGAAGGAGAGGATCGATCGTATGAGAGAACTAAAAGATAGAGAGAGAGTGAAAGATATGAATGAGGGGAGAAAGAGAAAGAAATAGATTATGAGAAAGAAAGAAAAACTAGGAGAAAGAAAGGTGTCTCTCTCTTAAACAAAAGAGGAATAAGAAAGATATTTTATATCGATCGACCTCCTCCCCTATTTCAACTCTACATCTATCTAAAGATATCTGTCTATCATCCCCTGTCTCCTCAAGAGAGATAGACAGATAGATTAAAGATAGGTAGATAGATTAAAGATAGGTAGATAGAGTAAAGATAGGTAGA
>NW_027160883.1:7622-10690 GCF_002600585.1 Cystoisospora suis
AGATAGATAGATAGATTAAAGATAGATCGATAGATTAAAGATAGGTAGATAGATTAAAGATAGGTAGATAGATTAAAGATAGGTAGATAGAGGTTTCTCTTCTTTCTCTTCTTTGTCTCTTCCTTGCGTTTTCCTTCTTTTCTCGTTCTTTCATTTGCCAAAGCTTGAAGTTTCTAAGCGACAAAATGTGTCTCATAAGACGAATGAAAATGACGATCTTTGGTTAACCTGAGAGGGGAGAGAGAGAGAGAGTTTTCTTCTTGTTGCTCCTCAACGAAAGGCCTGCCTGTGTCTCTGTCTGTCAAACTTCTTTTCCTTTTTCTCCCTCTGTTTCTTTTCATTCGCACTGGCAAACCTAACTAGCCTTACTAGTATTCTTCTTCTTATTCTTGACGTTAGAATTATGTGTATCATTCATCTTGGTAGTTCTTTTCTTCTTTTCTTTCTTTCTCTCTTTCCTCTCTACTCTCACTTTCAGTCCTCCGACACACCACTACTGCTAAAAAGGAAAGAAAGAGAGAAAGAAAGCAAGCAAGAAAGAAAGGAGTGAGAAAGAGAGAGAGAGAGAAAGAAAGAAAGGAGAAAGAAGAGTGAGAGGTGGGTTTGCTTATATCTTATGTGTATTTCTTGCCTGCATGCAAAATGGAATAGAAAGTGTCTTTCTTTGGAGGGTTGAAAGTAAACAAGGGAATGTCTTCTTCTCTTCTTTTCGTACTAGTTCTTTTCTTTGTTTCTGTCTCTTATCTAGGACATTAAAATACACCTCACAAATTCTGGACTTTCTTTCTTTCGTTCATCTCTCTCTTCTCTTTCCACTTCATTTTTCCTTTCTTCTCTCTTTCTTTTCTTCAATAGCACTTCTTATTTCTTCTCCTCATCCTTCTCTGTGACGTGTCTCTATCTGAATCATTCTCTTCCATCCATACGCCATATGCGACTGCGGTCTCGTCTATAGATGTATAGACATATAGACATAGATATTGATTTGTATGTGTGTATATCTAGCGACGTCATACAGAGACTGTTCATGTATATCTATCTACCTAGATATACGTGGCAATAAGAGAGATACTGCAACGAGAAAGAAAGAAAGAAAGGAAGAAAGGCGCAGGTGCTTGTAGAGTTAAGAGACAGCAGCATCTCTCTCTGTTGACATACGCAGATATAGACTCCCTATGTAGACACCCTTAAACAGTAACCCTAATACAGAAGAGGAGATATACATATATACATAAATATGTATATACATATATATATATATTGATATACGTACAGATGTTTATGTCTGTATGTATACCACACGATAAGGAAGAATAAGACAGACGGCTTTTCTTTACTCTATTGCAGAGAAGCCTACTCGCTCCCCTATAGACATAGCTAGATCGATGGTCTATCTGTTTTATGTTCTCTCTCTATTCTCCCAAATCTACCTGCGATCGATCTCTCTCTCTCTCCCGTCTATCAAGTCCATCAATTTCTTTCTCTCTCTCATCCATCTTAAATCTTTCTACTATTTCTATACATCTTTCTTTATCTATCTATCAATATATCTCCTGCACCTGCTTGTAGAGAGAGAGACCCATGTATATACATCTATAGATACATATATAGATAGATGTATGTATCCAGATACATGGAGAGATAGCTATGTCTATCGCGTACGTTGTGTATCTATCTATCTATGTATCTATCTACGTGGGTATCTGTCTGCATGTGTCTTTTCTTCTTCTTCCTTTCTTGTCGCCTCTGTCGAGGTAAGTAAAGGAACACATAATCCAACAATACCGAAGAAAAGGAAGGAAGAAAAAGGAAGATGAAGAGGAAGGAGAATGAAACAAAAAGCTTAAGAAAGAAAGAGAAGAAATCTCTCGAAAAGAAAACGAGAAAGAAAGAAAGAAGTTTCTGAATTTCCTCTCTCGCCAAAGGGCACAGGCGAACCATCGAAGAAACTCCAAACCCTAAACATACACATGCACATATACATATTATATATATACATATATATACATAGACAGACGGATACATAAACAAATCTATCGCTGTGCATGTATATACATTCATACACCTTTACATATACAAAGATACATACACGTATACGAGAGTATACTGATATATATATATATATACAGAGAGAGAGAGGGAAAGAAGAAAAGAAAGAGGAGTGAAGGGTAAGCAGAGTGCGAGTATCTGTTAGAGACATGCAACGAAAAAGAAGAAAAAGAAGAATTGCATGCATGCATGTAATGTGCGAAACTAACTGTCTGTCTATATAAAGTCTATTACTAATGATAGAGAAGAAGAAAAAGACCATGAGATTTCCTCGTAACTTCTTCTCAAAGAAACGGACACCCTTCCTTTTCTTCTCTTTTCTTTCCTTTCTTCACTGCGGAGAATTTCTTGACAAGAGAAATCCAAAGTCTTTTTCAAGTAGACCAACAAGAAGGAGAAAACTACGAAGTCGCAAAAGGACAGAGAGATCCACTGACCCACATGCGAGAAACATCTATCTATCTATCCATCCATCCATCTAGCTATCTAGCTAGAGATGAACAGAAAGAAAGAAAGAGCGAGAGACAGAGAGAGAAAGAGAGAGACATTGTCATGGTAGTTGTAGGGGTAGAGAAATGTCTTTTGATCAATGAGCTAAGTTGATTTGGTGTGTATGTACAGCGGAAGTCGTTTGTATCTTAGAGAGAATGGGGAATAAACTCGAGACCCTCGTATTTGCATGCATGCGGTACGCGAAGATCTGGGAGAAGGACATTCCCTTCGACATCGAAAATAGTTAGATAAGATTCCTGTAAATTCAAAGAGGAATTCTCCACAGACTTTAATGCCAAAATGACCTACAGAAACAAGCACACACATCAATACAAATATCAAGGAAGGAAGATAGAAAGAAAGTTGAAGAGAGAGAAAAAGAAAGAAAGAGAGAAGAGAAGAGAAGAGAAGGCAGAGAATGAAAAAGAAGACTCAAACATCGAAGAAGAAGAAAGAAACTTGGAAAGAGTTGTCGCATGCATGCATAGGTAGAGAAATAGATAGATAAAGAGATAGATAGATAGAGA
>NW_027160884.1:0-140 GCF_002600585.1 Cystoisospora suis
GTTCCAATAACAAATAAAGACAGAACACACAACAGTAAGGAGGACGAAGAAGTCGCAGCAGAGAGGGAGCCACAACACAATCAACAATGCAGCGCCGTGCAAAACGAGCCTTTTGAGAACAAAGAGAAGAAAGCTAAGAC
>NW_027160884.1:744-874 GCF_002600585.1 Cystoisospora suis
AGGCTCTGTGGCAAAACAACATACTAAAGAGGGAAAAAGAGAAGAGAAAAGAAATAGCGGCAAAACATCGTGGGAAGCTAAGAGAAAGTAAGAGATGGGGAGAAGATCAGCCATTCAAAATGGCAAGCGT
>NW_027160885.1:0-140 GCF_002600585.1 Cystoisospora suis
CCAATAACAAATAAAGACAGGAGAACATACAACAGTAAGGAGGACGAAGCAGTCGCAGCAGAGAGGGAGCCACAACACAATCAACAATGCAGCGCCGTGCAAAACGAGCCTTTTGAAAACAAAGAGAAGAAAGCTAAGAC
>NW_027160885.1:737-867 GCF_002600585.1 Cystoisospora suis
AGGCTCTGTGGCAAAACAACATAGAAAAGAGGGAAAAAGAGAAGAGAAAAGAAATAGCGGCAAAACATCGTGGGAAGCTAAGAGAAAGTAAGAGATGGGGAGAAGACCAGCCATTCAAAATGGCAAGCGT
>NW_027160886.1:0-351 GCF_002600585.1 Cystoisospora suis
TTTACTGAGCTTCGTGGCTCTACCTCGGTTTTTCTGTTCTTATTAACGTTATTAGGCTCCCCTAGGAGCCCTACTAATCTAATGTGTACGTCGCGTGGCGGCCCTGCTACTTGGCGTGGCCGCGTGGGTGCGTCGAGAGTTTCGCTTGTTGCGGTTTCCCGGAAAAAGGCCTCGCTGCCTTAATGCGGGATTCCAATAAGTCCTAAAATCCTAAAAGGTGCCTAACGCACCTCGAATCACTGCTCTACGTGGCCTGGCCGCTGAGATCGGCCAAATTCGTGTTCCGCTATACGCGAGTTGCGGGGTAAACGGCACCTGCGTAGGTCCGCTACCCTTTCGGTGCAGAATATC
>NW_027160887.1:0-278 GCF_002600585.1 Cystoisospora suis
GGAGCCTTACCGATCTAGTGTGTGCCTTGCGTGGCCGCCCTGCTACTCGGCGTGGCCGCGCGGGTGAGTCGCGAGTCTCGCTTGTTGCGAATTCCCCGAAAAGGGTGTCACTACCTCGATGCGGGGGTATAATAGTTCCTAAAATCGTGAAAGGTGCCTAACGCACCTCGACTTACCGCTCTACGTGGCCTGGCCGCTGAGATCGGCCAAATTCGTTCTTCACTATACGCGGGTTGCGGGGTAAACGGCACCTGCGTAGGTCCGCTACCCTTTCGGTG
>NW_027160888.1:0-2758 GCF_002600585.1 Cystoisospora suis
AATGGCTTTCTGAAAACTGCGGGTCTAGCTTCTCAAGGATGCTTGGACGCTTCTTCACTGGAACAGGAGACCCCCTGCCTCCTCTTAGCTGAGAGGCCACGTTGCAACCGGGCCAGGACTGGGATAGACCTGCGCTTTGGAGCGTGATGTAGTGGCTACCAGGGATGGGGTATGTCATAGGTGGTGGCATGGCACTCGAGAGGTTCAGATTCTCACCTGGTGTTCAGATTTTTAGTAGAGGTGGGCGGCGTAGGTTGTCGGATCCGTGTTTCCTGTCGTTTTCCTAGATGCATACAGGTCGTGAGATACAGATAGGGCGTTCGTTTTCTTTTGTCGCCAGCTAAAGTTAGCTCCTGAGAAAAGAAGGTTGACGAAAGGAAAAGAGCGGGAGGGCGACGGGGGACGGCGGTGACGGTCGGGAGAGGGTGGTCACCAGCGCGACTACTGATCGTCTAGAGAGTGGCCGGGTTTTTCGGGGCGCAAAAAAGAGAAGAAACGTGCGTGTGATCTTTTCCCACCGCGCATTTCCTCGTGTCGGGGAATAGTGGCGACAGACAAATTATTTTGCATCACGGGATGCGCTGCTTCTCAAGTCATCGTGGATCTGTGGACTTGCAGAAAGGGCACGCAGAAGGCTGTCTGCGGGAGTGCCCGAAGCGCACGTTCGGGAGCCTCGGGTTTGGCAGTCAACAGCGACGAGACGTTCAAACTCATCAGTCCTGGCGGTTTGTGGCTCCGGGTACTCAGGGACGTGCCTTAGGCGTCCCGAGGAGGAAATGTACCGCCCCGTGGACATGTCAACCGTCGATGGATGTTAAGGTGGCGTCGAGGTTAACGAGGAGCGCGACGCCGGCAGTCGTTCCGTAAGAGTTTGTGAAGTTCGGGGTTTGGAATGCCGGCGCAACGCTAGTCTTTCACCACGGTCTGGGGACAAGGTTCGGAGTTTCGGTGGAGTTACCTACACCCGTCAGGCCCAAGGGCGGAAAGTTGTCGGAAAGGGGCCGATTTATAGAGAGCGATGTCGTTTGCAAGTCGTCCCCTTGCGTTTGTGACTACCCTGGAACGTGTCCAGTCTCCGAGTGCGCGTGACGATTGACCCTTAATGTCCGGGCGTGGGTCACAAACTCTGATTGAACGTTCACTAGCTGGCTTATGTGCAGCCTGTAGAGAAATTGCGTCACGGTGTTCTGGAGCCCCGCTTCGAGGTAATGTTGGTTTGGCGTGAAGGAGCAGTCTTCGTGGAACAGCCACCGGTGGAGGCAAACACCGGGCTAAAAGTCAAAGGTAGCTAGGAGAGTAGTGTATCCTGAACAGACATGTCGGAAGTAGCATCGTGTACGTTGTGTGTCCTCGTTACTTATGACAGGGTAGCTATGGCGTGCTGGAAGAGAATCAAACCGGACTCTCTTCAGGCAAAACTGACCTGTAGTGGCAGAACGGCTGCTGATCTGGTCCAGAGAGCTTGTCTTCTCAAGAGCACGTCGCTGAAAGGACGAGGTCTACTGAGCCACAGGCTACCGCCTACCGACGGGAATCACGCTTCTAGCACCGAGCCGACGAACTCCTGCAGTACCATGCCGCCATGGCCCTTTTCACAGCACAGAGGCCGGCAGGACCGCGTAGCGTTTCTCGTGTCTGCGATAGAAACTAATAGGCTGAAATGATACTCCAACTGGTCGCGCTCTGTCATAAGCTTCATCCGTCAGTAGCGGATAGAGAACAATAAAAAAACAAACATCGGATCTTTGCCTGACCCAAGCAGGCTCCGCCGCGAATAACTCCGAGAATGCTGCCGCACACCCGGTACAGAGAGGCAATTAGCAGCTGGACGCTGGACAATGGGGAGACGCGTCCGCGCCTTAAACAAAACAACACGGGCAGTCTAGGTGTCTCATTGGCCGGTCGGCACTCTCCAACAGGCTTGCGACCATGCGGCTCTTCACTGGAGCCTTGTGCTGGCAGCACGACCGGGCAGGTCTCGCCTGCAAGCTTCGTCATGCGTTCACTGAGCAGGTGAAGTCCTCACCGGTGTTCTAGGTTACCTGTAATCTAAAAACACTGCAGTGATCGAGGGTGCCTGCAATTTCCGATTACCTGCGATCGCTTTTTAGTCACGCTGTAGCGTGCAGAAACAAGACGTGCAATGTCTGCTACGCTCCTGAAATCCGGAGTCGAAAAAAGAAACTGGTCACGCGAGGGACGTCACCGGACAGGAAGGAGTGCGGATTCCACTCCTGTCTGTGTCCGTTTTATCTCGCAAGACACTGCGGAGGCATTGCTCCGGACCAGCCGCCCACGGACAGGCGAGTGAGCTTGTGTTGGCTGGTTCGGTGCAATCCTCAGCTTATGGATTACGGTTATCTCCGAGATATCTCTGAGGAGGAAGTTCGATGACGGATATTGGGTTAACAGCACTCTGCGGGTGCACCCTACGCACCTGAGAACTGATTGGAGGCTCGTGCAGGAATCTATTTTTTTACGGCCGAGTCCGAAACTAACTTGTTTATTTATCAGAGTGGAGGCGATAGGAGACGTATTCTTTAGGTTGGTACTATTCCCTCAGGTTACTACTTGCCTGTGCAGACCCAAAGTTGCAAACTGCCTTCTAGTCCTACTTCTCGTCTAGCTTAACTTGCACACTGAGATCTCCTGCGAGGTGCAACAGTTAGGTGCTCCAGCAGCCGCACCCAAACCCAAAGTGCACTAGCACTCGTTTTTGGCCACGTGCCAGCAGGGGGCAACAGGCAACGTTCCCGCC
>NW_027160888.1:2843-3224 GCF_002600585.1 Cystoisospora suis
GGTGAGACGCGAAGTCGGGACGCACCGAGAGCAGCAAGTAGGGTATGGAAACCTGTACACTGGCTCAGCAGTGCTCCTACTATATATATATGGTGGGCACGGAGCCTGGCACGGAACACTAACAAAGAGTTGTTGGCTGGTGCAATTTTTTGGACGCACCTAATCAAATAGGTGCAATCTCGGAACCCCTCTCGAGAAACTCTGAGCTCAAGAGGATCAACGTATGAAGGGAAGGAGAAAGGCGGAAACGAGGGGGGACTTTTCCCAATTCGGAGGAGGGAGTTTATCAAAGCACGACGTGTACATAAACTCTATCAACCCGCGTTAATACCCTGGCGTACCGATTATCCTTGACACGGAGTGAGAACACTGCCAGCCCCC
>NW_027160888.1:3343-3932 GCF_002600585.1 Cystoisospora suis
CAACTTATGGGCGGGGATAGCACACACAATGGCACGACAGGGTACTCAACCGGTACCACTAAGGACACGCTAAAAAACTGACGGTACGTGGATGCCAAGAGCGGGGGTTCTCTTGCCCCTCCCGCTGGCGCTTCCGATCCCCCCGAAGAGACCGCTCAGGTAAGGGCGGGCTGGTGGCGCGGATGACAAGCTCAGCGCCTTTCAAGGGGGGGCTTCGATGTCCTGTCAAGAGCAGCACGGGTCAGCCGGGTGATTCGCACGCTGATTGCCGGAAGCAACACTCCCGGAACGTGGACGACTGACAAATGCCGCGCCGGTAAGGTAACCCGCAGCAAGTGCCTCATTGCTTGAGACCGCCCTTGAGATCGTACAGCCGGTCCTTGTTGATCGATGGTGCGGCATGGTGTGCACGCATAAGCCAACGAAAGATGATTCTCCCTTTGCGGGCAACGACGGCGCACGAAGTTTGCTTCTGATATAGAGAGACGGCACGGCCGCCCCCGCACAATCCTGAGAGGAAAAGCCACCGGGGAGGGCCCTGCCACTGTACCGGGGAAGCGGAGCACATTGATGTGCCGGGTAGAGCTGT
>NW_027160889.1:0-189 GCF_002600585.1 Cystoisospora suis
TGATGCACCCAGTGTTTCACGTGTCTCTATTGTCGCCAGTGACAGCGGAACCTAAGCATCTCCGAAGGCCAAGACAGCAGCAGGCCCCGGAGACCAATCAGGAGTTTACCGTGGACGCGATCGTAAACCACAGGGACTCGGACAAAGGCAGAGAATACTTAATACAGTGGCTAGATGGCTCCACAACGT
>NW_027160889.1:396-1037 GCF_002600585.1 Cystoisospora suis
GACCAGCCGAAATCCAGGTTACGAAACGACGCAGCAGAGGAAAAAGGAAACCTCGCGGACCAGCGATAGTAGCAATCAATTTTCAGGGGCCAAGAGCTCCCCAGCGCAAAAGTAACAAGGCCGGAGGACCAAACCTAAGATCGGGAGATCGACGCACATCGAGCGCGGAAGTCGAGGAAACGAGAAGCAGGGCGGACGAAGTTCCCAAGGGCCAGGAACGGCCAGATCACGCACCCAGCGACCCACCAACCGAGAGACAGGGCAAGCAGAGACATACCGGGAGAATTACAGCCCCGGAGAGGACGAACTCGCCTCGTCAGAACGTTGAGCATCCCCAGCAGATCGCCAACGCATCGTCTACATCGTCGAGGGAGAAGAACAAGGCTTGGTGCAAGCAGAACAAGGGGATTGACGCCCACGAAAACCTAGGGGGAGTATTTTCGGGATTGAGAAGGCTGTTTGGTGTAGGGGAGGTACATGAACTCGTTTCCGTGATCTAGAGCAGGGTTCGAAAATTGCACGGCGGTCTCGCGCGGCACCCAGGCCCCGCGCCGCCGTGAAATCAGCATAATCAGATAGAGGGAAGAAAAGGTATCTAGAGATACCTAAATTATAGCCGTACGCGCGAATTTAGGAAAACC
>NW_027160890.1:0-225 GCF_002600585.1 Cystoisospora suis
GATTGTAAAATCCTGACAGACAAGCAGGACGGACGAAGTTCCCAAGGGCCAAGAACGGCCAGCTCACGCACCCAGCGACCTACCAACCGAGAGAGAGGGCTATCAAGGACATACCGGGAGAACTACAGCCCCGGGGAAGGCAAACGCGCCTTGCAAGAACCTTGAGCATCTCCAGCAGATCGCCGACGCATCACCTACACCCTCACCGGAGAGGAAAAGAGTACG
>NW_027160890.1:237-1326 GCF_002600585.1 Cystoisospora suis
GCTGGACGAGTAGATTGACGCCTTCTAGGGGAGGCTAAAAGCAAGAGGAGAACCACACGAGCCTACTGGAGGCGTCCCGGGGACCCAGAACCATGTTTAGCGTAGGGGAAACTCATGACCCCATTTTCATGATCTAGTGCAGAAGTCGGGTATTGCACGGCGGTCTCGCGCGGCACCCAGGCCCCGCGCCGCCATGAAATTAGCTCAGTTAGGTAGAGGAGAAGAAGAGGTAACTAAAGATACCAGATTTGTAGCCGTACTCTCTAATCCAGGAAAACCGATATTTTCGCCCAGACTACCATAGAGCAGGGGGACACGCTGTCTACCCCGCAACTCACGCATAGCAAAGCACGATTTTGGCCGACCGCAGCGGCCAGCCCACGTGAAAAGCTAGTTCAAGGTGCGTTAGGCACCTTGAATGATTTCAGGAACTAGTATAACCCCGCATTAAGACGGGAGCACATTTTTCGGGAAGATCGCAGCGGCCGGACTTTCCGACCCGCACGCAACCGCGCCGGGTAGCACAACCGCTGCGCAACTTACACACAAACCTGGTAGGGATACTAGAGGAGCCTACTAAGCAGAATAAGGATAAAAAAAGCCTGTCCGGAGCCTCGAAGCTCGGGGAAATTCAACACAACCAAGAGATACAGAAAAGGCCAACGTAGGCCATCCAAAGTAAGCTAATAGTCGGTCAAGCCAAGCTGGCCCACGGACCGGAAAGACGAAACTACGGTCTGTGGATTCTAGGAAAGCCGTATTAGGGCTCTCCTAATCAAGAGAGAAAATCACTAGTAAGGCCAGTCTGTTCATAGATATCGCAGAAGGGCCGGAAAAGGCGTGGAACTCTTTCGCGGGAAACTCTCCCGCCATAGAAGCAGCATGCGCCGGCAGCCGCAAGACAACGGGCGCCGAGCGCAGGAACGCAGGGGGCGGCCCGGTAGGGCAAACCGCACGCTTGGCACACAAATTGGGCATCAATGGAAAGCAAAACACCTTTGCTAACCATTGAACCACAATAAACACGATAAGGAATAAGAAACAAGCACGGGAACGACACCAGAATCCCCGGCGAGCCACGATGGCTCA
>NW_027160891.1:0-591 GCF_002600585.1 Cystoisospora suis
CACCGGCGGGTGAGTTGGTCTCCTTGAGCCATCGTGGCTCGCCGGGGTTTCTGGTGTCGTTTCCGTGCTTGTTTCATATTCTCTATCGTGTTTATTGTGGTTCAATGGATAGCAATGCTGTTTTGCTTTCCACTGATGCCCAATTTGTGTGAAAAGCGTGCGGTTTGCCCTACCGGGCCGCCCTCTGCTTTCCTGCGCTCGGCGCCCGTTGTCTTGCGGCCGCCGGCGCATGCTGCTTCTATGGCGGAAGATTTCCCGCGAGGAAATCCTTGGCCTCCTTTGGCCTCTTCCGGCTACCTATGAGTGTGTTGGCTGAGCTAAACGTGTCAGCTTCTGATTAGGCTCTTCTAGGAGCCCTAGTATCGCTTCCCCAGAATCCACGGACCGTCGTTTCGCCCTCCCGGTCCGTGGGCCAGCTTGGTTGCCCGATCATTTGATTGCTAAGTTGGCCTATGCTTGCCCTTTCTTATATTTCGTGGTTTTGTTACGGATTTCGGAGCTTCGAGGCTCTGGATAGGCTTCCCTATCTTTATTCTACTTATTACTCTTCTCTAAGAGCCCTATTGGTTCCGTGTGTGAGCCGCGCCGTGG
>NW_027160892.1:0-2887 GCF_002600585.1 Cystoisospora suis
GAAGAGGGAGAGAAAGAAAGAGAGAAAAAGGCTCTGAAAAGAAGAGACATGCGGACAGGTGGATGGATAGATAGGTAAGAGATAAGCTTCAAAATAACTTTGATAGGTGTGATCTTTGGAGAAAGGGAAGATACTACAGGCGCAATACATAGAAATACACACGATGTGACGGTGTCGATCGTCTTTGAGACAGGGAAGAAAAGAAGAAGAAAAAGAAGAGAAAGAAGAAAAAGACAGGGGGATGTGCCGCCCCCGGACTCCTAGGAGTAGGTGTACATACACCTGCTTTCAAATCTACATCTCGAGAAGAATAAAGAAATTTCTTGACCCATCTATCGTAGCTTCACGAAGACAAGAAAGATTCTTCTACATGTTAGAAAGATTCTTCTACATGTTAGGTCCTCTACGCACAAAAAGAACTTAGCAAAGGAGAAAGGTTAAGAAAGACCAGAGAAGAAGAAAATACAGGACCCTCAGCAAGAGAAGAAAAAGAGGACGAGGGAGGAGCTAAAGAAAGAAAGAGAGAGAAAGAAAGAAACACTAAAAGACCCAGAGAGAGAGAGAAAGAAAGAAAGAAAGAAGAGAAGGAGGAGGAGGTCTTCTTGATATGCACCCCTTTCTCACTTCATCGTGCCAGGCTGAGGCAAATCGAATGACGAAAGGAACCCGAGAGACCCCTAAGAAGAGACTTCCCTCTTCTTTTTCTTCTACTACTGGACCTGATAGAAGAGAGAGAAGATGGATGAAAAGAAAAAGAAGAGAGAAAGAGAAGAAGAAAGAAGTGTATCTCAACCTTCCTCTCTCTCTTGCTTCTCTCCCTCTTTGTATGACTCCTCTCTCTAATATGGATTTCGTCATTGCAACTCTCTCCTTCTTATGATCTTCTTCTTTTTCTTCTTTTTAAGAGATGGCTCAAGAGACTTCTCCTTCTAACGCAGCAAAGAGAAAAAGACGAACTGCTGATGTGAAAGTACGAGTGTCTCTTCTCGCACACACTGGCGTCTTCTCTATGGCGAGAAAGAGAGAGAATGAAATACAGAGAAAGAGGGAGGAAGAAGAAAGAGAAAAAGAAGCAAGAAGGGGAGAAGCGACGAAAAAGAGGAGTGGTAGAGGAAGGGAGGGACAGCGAACGAAAGAAGGGAGGAGAGAGAGCTGAGAGAAGAGAAAGAAGAGAGAAAAGAAAGAAAGAAAGAAGGAAAGAAAGAAAAGAAGATGGGCTTTTGGTAGATGAGAAGAAAGCGGTGGACGGGTTGAGAAGAGAAAGATAGAGGAAAGACAGAAAAAGACGTCGGAAAGAAAGAATGAAGAAAAGGAAAGAAAAAAGAAGAAAGAAAAAAGGCGAGAGGAAGAGGATGAAGAATAAGGAGAGATTCCTTTATGAAGATCGAAAAAAGGGAAAGAAAGAAAGAAAGAAAGAAAGGACAAGCTCAGAGTCTGTTCTTTTTCTTTCTTTCTCTTTCATTCACATGACCGTCAGTAGTAGCTAGCAGGAGGAGGAGATTTCCATAGGAAGCAACGGAAGTTCATCTTCCTTTTCTTCTTCTTCTATTTGTGGCCGTTTGAAGATAAGATAAATTCTTCTTTTCATTTAGAGACAGGAGAAAAGAAAGAAAGAAAAATTCATAGAAAGATTGCAGATAGACATATAACGATCGATGAGTTGAGAGATGGGAGAGAAGGGAAAAGGAGGAAACCTTTCTTTCTTTCTTTCTCTGTCTTTGTTAAGAAAGAAGAGAGTGAAAAGAATGGAGAGACACGCTTTAGAATCTTGACGGATTGTGGAGACGGAGAAAAGAGATCATTTTTCTTGTCATTTGTCAAGAAGGTTTCTCTCCAACTTCACTCAAGGCAGGCGGGCGCGCGATCAGAAGAATTGAAAGAAAAGAGAAGAGAAACAGCCAAGAGGAAAGAAGGCACTGTCTCACTCCGGGAGGGCAGGCACGATTCTTTGTATCAGTCTACACTCCTTCTTTCTTTCTCTTCTTTTCATCTTTCTCTTCTGTCCGTATTTCCACTATTGGCTGACTCGTTCTTCATGCTTCTTTCCCTCTCTTGATCTTTCTATGTTTATCTTCTACTTTCTCCCTTTCTTGTCGCTCATCTATCTTTCTCTTTTCTTTCCTTCCTTCTCTCTTTCTCTCTTCTTTTCCTTTGTCTCCTCCTCTTTTTCGCATACACAGACACACCAAAGAGAGAGGCAAGAATCGATCGATCATGCGTCAGGGGCTTTTCTCTCTCTTTCATTCTTCTCTCCTCGCTCGTTCGTGGGAAAAAAGCCAAGTTCGAAAAGGGGAATGGCAAGCACACTTCAGAAGCCCTAGGTAGTTTAAGTAAAGAAAGAGATAAAGAAGACAGTGAAGACGAATCATTTGTCCTGCGTAAAGAGAGAGAGAAAGGACATACGAGGGAGAGAGAGGGAGATGAAACCGTGCTCGGGTCGCTGGAAGGAAGGAGGAGAAAAGATTGAGAGACAAAGAGAGAGGTCGACTCTAAGGTTTCCGAAGGGCGGCTAAAGACAGGAGAGAGAGAAAGAGAGAGAAAAGAACGAATGCTCAAACGCTTACTGTCTATCAGACCAAAGTATGGAGATTCGTGCTGCGGAGAAAGATATAGAGAGATAGATTAAAGAGAGATAGATAGATAGATTAGAGCTAGATGGATCGATAGAGAGATTACAGACAGATAGATAGATTAGAGATAGATGGATAGATCAAAGATAGCTGGATAGACTACAGATAATAGATAAATTGAAGATAGATGGATAGATTGAAGGTACATAGGGAGGCTAAAGGCAGAGAGATGGATTAAGGATAGATAGATAGATTAAAGATAGATAGATAGATAGGTAGATTGAAGATAGATAGATTAAAGATAGATAGATAGATCA
>NW_027160893.1:0-201 GCF_002600585.1 Cystoisospora suis
GGAGGAGTACCTGAGGGTAATGTAGGTGTTGGTAATCCCTGTGCATTCGGGAACTCACAAAACAACCTAACACTAGGAATCAGGAAGAGACTTACCGAAGAAACATATCCGGAGGCACAGCAACGACCAAAACTCACCCAGGTAGAGGAACAGCGGAGTGGTTTCTCCTCCCCAAGACGGCGGATGCTGCTGTCGGACCAG
>NW_027160894.1:0-324 GCF_002600585.1 Cystoisospora suis
GGTAGTCCTGCGCCGCCGCATGATGGTGGTTACGTGTTCCGGTTTTCAGGTCCCGGGCTTCAGCCTGCGGGTCCCTGGCGTTCTACCGCCTCCGGCTGCTTGCAATGACGTTTGCTGGTTCCGTCTGGAGGCGGCCGGATCGCCCATGCGGCCTCCTGAATGCTAGTTCCTCTACATACGTTCTTGGATTGTGCCATCCCGACGTGGTCTGTGGGTCGCCTTGCCTTGCCGGACGTTCTGAGGTCTTCAGATCGTTCCGTTTTGGCTTTGTTGACTTTGTCCGTCTTCCTTGTTTCCTGTTGCGGTCCAAGGAGGTCGTAGATT
>NW_027160895.1:0-6805 GCF_002600585.1 Cystoisospora suis
CTATCTTTGATCTATTTATTTATCTCTGATCTACCTCTTTGTCTAGAATCTATCTGTCTTTAATCCACCTACCGATCCGTATTTCTGACACCGACGCCTGTCTCTCTTTCTCTTTGTCTTTCTTTCTTTCCTTTTCTGTATGAATAATGAGTAGGTGTGGGTCGACATATAGAAATCTGCTGTCTCTATCCCCCTGTATGTATCTCCACCAAAGACGTCCATTTACCTTGTATTCTCGTGATAGACGTAAGAGAACGGTTTCCAGCGTTTTTCTTTCTTCTTGACGTCGAGATTTCCACGCCATTTCCTCTATAAGGACGCCGTCACTCCCCCCCTGACCTACGCCACTTCTCCTCCTCCTCCTCATCCTCTCATCTTCTCTTTCTCTCTTTTTCTGATCGATTCTTTCGGTCTGTGGTACCCTCCTTCTCTCTGTCTGATCTTTATGAGAAGAATGAGAGTGTGTATGGAGATTGACAACACAAAGAACTTTAAGATATCTTGAGACATCGACGGCCTCTCCTTCTTCTTCTTTATCACTGGGGTTCTCTGAGAAAGAGGAGAGCGTCTTCTCATTGGATGCGTGTCTTCCTTCTTCTTCTTCTTCTTCGCCTCCTCTCTCCTCTTGGCCTTTTCTCGTTCTCCTTCTGGCTGTTCTTCTCATCATCTTCGCCGTAATTATCTTCTTCATAGCGTCATGGCAAATAGCGGCTTCTGCAGGCGAAGAGAAAGATGAGCTCTGATGGCGATGCGGAGGAGTAGGCGCGACAAGAGAAGAAGCAGGGGGCTGTAGTGATAGATGCTTTTCATGAAGAGAAGAAGAAGAAGAAAGAGAAGAAGAAGAAGAGAGAGATGAAGGATAGTACATTCTGATAGATTGTATGAGAGAGAGAAGGCAGAGGAAGAAAAGAAGGGGTGGGATAATAAGAAGAAAGAAGAGGGAGATGGCCGAGGAAAGAAGACAGGAGAGAGAAAATTTCTAGTGAGGTGAAAAGAAGAGAAAGAAGAAAAGGAGGAGACGATGAAGGGAGAGAAAAAGAGGAAGAAAAGGATGGTAAGAGGAAGAAGAAGGAAGGAAAAGAAAGAGAAGAAGATCAATGAAGGAATAGAAGAAAGAAAAGAAATTTAGAATGGGCTGAATTGGAGTTGCCTGGTGTTCAGAGAGAGGGGGAGAAGAACGGGATTTCATGATCGACCAGAATTCTCCAAAAGATGAAAGAAGAAAGACGGAAAAAAGAGAAGAAGCAGACACAAAAGGCAGATCTATTTACATATCAACAACTTTTTCTTTCTTTCTTTCTCTCTCTCTCTCTCTCTGTATATATGCATATGTATGTACATGTATCTCCCAGTGGCAATAGAGAAGAGAGAGAGAATCGAGATATATACGTATCTACATCGTAGAGTTCAACCCTCCAGATGTAGAAAGGTTGATAGATACACATATATATGTAGAGAAGGATAGATAGATTGAATGAAGGAGAGAGAGAGATGAAAGGTAGATAGAGAGCAGGATCAATAGAACGTAGTGGTAGTAGTAGTAGTTGTAGTAGACAGACACTTAAGAAACCTCTCGATCTCCAGGAATCGATCGACACACTAGGAGAAAAAGACGAAGAAATAGATAGGTAGATAGACAGAGAGATAAATACAGAAATAGGAAGACGAAGTTCCAGGGAGCGAAGGAGAGCAGAAGGTTATGAGATGATCTCGAGAACTACGGCATCAGATCGAAAGAAGAAGAAGCGAGGGAAGAAAGACAAGGAATGAATGAAAGAAAGCAAGTTTTCTAGACAAAGGAAAAGATGTATACTCCTAGTCGTGATTGAAGAGAGACAGAGAGAAGAAAAAAGGAGAGAAGAAAGAAAAAGTGAAAGAGAAGAAGAAAAAGAAGATGAAGAGAAAGAAAAGGAGAGAACAACCGACTTTCCTCATGTGCATCTCTGGTCGTCGTCTTCTCTCCCATCTCTCTCTCTTAGCTTGTCAATCGAGCCGAGACTTTTCTTCTTCTCCTGTTTATTTCTCTGCTTTTCATCTTTCTTTTCTTCTTGTTGTTGTTCTCTCCGGGTCTCAGTCTCGCCCTCTCTCTTGGGAAGTTTTCTCTGTCTCTTCTCTTCTTTTTCTTCTTACTCCGATTCTTCTATCACCCCATTCTTCTTCTCTTTTTCTCTTTCTCTCTCTGTCCATTCTCTTTTATTTCGCCTTTTCGTCTTTCGCTTTCTCAGTCTCTTCGTTCTCCCGTCTCTCTTTTTCTTTCTTTCTCATTATCTCTCATTCATCCTTTCCTCTTCTTTTTCTTTCTCTCCCTTTCCCGCATCTACTTCTCTCTAGCTCTATCAACCGTATCTCTCTCTTCAACTTCCTCTCTTTCCTCTTCCTTCTCTTCTGTCTATCTCTCCTCCTTTCTTTCTTTTCTCTCTTTCACATCTTCCCCTCTCTTCTTTCTTTTCTCTTTCCTTTTCTCCTTCTTTCTCAAGAAGACGAGAACGAAGAAGAAAGAAGAGAAGAAGAACACGCGCCGAAGACAAGTTTCTCTTTTCAAGGGAAAGATGCCGAAGATTCGCACTTTACGTAAGAACAAGAAACCCCCTGAAGGATGGGAGTTGATTGAGCCGACCTTGATTGAGTTGAATCGAAAGATGAGAGAAGCAGAGCTCGAGCCACATGAGGGAAAGAGAAAGTGCGAGTCTTCGTGGCCTCTCTTCAAGCTACATCACCAAAGATCAAGATACATCTATGACTGCTATTATAAAAGACACGCCATATCAAGTAGGAATGAGAAGAAGAAAGAAAGGAAGAAAGAAGGAAAGGAAGATAAAGAAGATTCAAGAGACTTGTGTGGTGGATAAAGACGTGGATTCTTATCTTCATCTTCTTCGTCTCGTTTCTTCTTCTCCTCTTCCTCTCGATAATGTAACTCTCTCTCTCCATCTCCGTTTCTTTCTCTGTGTATAGATGGACATATAACGAGAGGTATAGATAGCTAGATGTGAAGTTTCATGTTGTTTTGTCGTTCATGATGGACGGGTCTGTCAATCCACAGAGGAATGCTATGGTTCTTGGGGTGTATGTACACCAGGATAGATAGGATGATGCGTGGGTGGGAAGCAGGTCACTGCCACTTCGGCTTTCCTGTCATAAAAGCCATGAGGAAGAAGGAAATCTCTTTTCTTCGAAACACTTCCTCTCTCTTCTTCTCTTTTGCTTTGAAAGGGATGAATATCGACGAAGTCGAGACGGATTTGCATGTGTACAGAGACCTTCTCTTATACAAGAAGAAGCAGAGGTCTTTTCTCCCATCTCTTATCTTTTTCTTGTGATACATCTCTCTCTCTGTATACATAGATAGACAAGCGCGAGGATGGTCTGCTATAAAGTATCATTTTCTCTTCTCTTCCATTCTTGATATGAGTGTATCCATTAACAGATACTTGGGATTTCATTCTATCTACTTCATATATGAAGCCTTTATCTGTGCATTTTCTCTTTCTTGATTTGTGTTTCTTCTTTCTCACCATGTATGTGTGTATGTCTTTATCTTGTTTGGATTTTCTTCTTTCCAGCCGGAAGATATCTTCTCAAGAAGAGAAGAGATGTCCTCGCAACAGTCTTCGTGTTCTCGTTCTTTCTTATCTCTTTCTCTCCATCTGTACATATCTCCACCCATCTGTACATACAGTCTACGCTCTTTCTTCATCTCTGTCTGAATCTATATCTAGTATGTGAAGATCTATCTCTCTCTCTGTCGTTCTCTCCTTCTTTCACTCCTCATCTCTTTCTTATCTCTTTCTTTCCTTTCTTCTTTTCTTCTTGACTCCCTTCCTCTTTTCTAATCCTTCCTCTTTCTTTCTTCCTTTCTTTGTTTGTCTATCAGAGGAGTTGTATGAGTATTGTATAAGAGAAGGTTATGCGGATGGCAAGTTGATAGCTAAATGGAAGAAGCCTGGCTATGAGAAGCTCTGCTGTCTCAGGTGTATTCAGTCCTCCGATCAAAATTTCTCTACCACATGCATTTGCCGAGTTCCAAAGAAAGACCTCTCTGATACACAACAGGTCATAACAACGCCATGCAAAAACACACATACACGCATACATATATATATCTCTCTCTATATATATATATATGCTTGTCTACTCACGTTTATCTATCTAGATAGGTAGATATGTAGGTAGGTAAACTGTGTAGATGTGTGCCTGTAGAGTGTTGGACTTGTCTGTGTATAAGTGGAGAGTTGATGGACGGTTGCTTATTTGTGTAGGAGATGTATTAGGGTGCTTACTCTTCTTGTCTCGACAGTTTCGTTTCTTCTTTTTTCTCTTCCATTCGTTCTTTGGTTTCTTGCATGTTTTAAGACAGAGAGAGAAGTGTTTTCTTTTCACCTGGACAGCAAGAAGAAGAAGAAAAAGCCTGTCAATATCACACAGGCCCGAACTCCCTACGGTTGCAGAGTTCTATTCATATCGATATCTACACAGTGTACATATAGATAGATAGATAGATGACGGCATACATGTATATAGGCGAATCTAGAGTGTCTATAATGTTTGCGTGCAGGCTTACATATATATCCATCTATCTTTATGTAGATAGGCATAATACAGAAGACAGATACATCTGTGCATGCATGTGTAGATCTGAAGAGTGTAAATAGTGTGAACAAGAGTACAACGCCTCTTCGTTATTCTTCTGTCTTCTGCGTGGGTCTTCTTCCTTTTTGTCTCTGAGAAAAAGAGATCGACAAGACTTTTTCAAAACGGTTTTCCCACTTGGAAAAAGATCTCTCTACGTATGTGTGGATGTACAGTAGAGGTATGAATACGTAGTTATGTATGAATATCTATGGACGAACTTGTACGATCATATCTGTATGTGTCTAGGCTTGTTTCTGAGGGTGAGGTTTCTACTTGTAGCGGTTGGGTCTTCTTCGTTGTTCCCGCTATTTCTTTGTATGTATATAGATATACATGTATGGAAAGATGAGAATAAATGTGGCTTATGCGAGTGAATGGATACGTGCCAAGGAGTTTTCCTCATCATGTCGGTGTTTCCCATCTGTCTTTTCTATTCTTCTTCTTTCTCTTTTTTGTCTCCTCTCTTTTGATCCATCATCTCTTCGTACTTCTATGATTAGGTCTTATGTCTTACTTCATACAGGTTTCATTTCCTCTCTCCGGTCTCTTCTCTTTCTTGTTTTTTCTTTACGTCGTTATCTCTTTTTTTTCTCAAATCTTTCTTTTTCTTTGTTTCAGCATATTCAATGTGTACATTGCGGTTGTCGAGGCTGCGCAAGCGGAGATTAAAGATAAGAAGAAGAAGAAAAGGAGAAAAACATGGCAAGAAGACGACGGAGAAAATCTCCGCAGAAGTAGATTTCTTGTAGGAAACCTGTACGTCGTACAACGTTCTTTTCTTTAGCTTCGTCGTAGTGTTTCCATGATCTTCTCTTTCGCTAGATTATGAAAGAAAAAGCAAGAAAGGACGAACGAAAAAGATGAAAAAGGGACTTTCTACGGCATGAAACTAAAGGACATGTGCGTATTGTTTGTTCAAGAAATCACATGTTCCTTCTCTTACGAAATTGCGCAGTACATACGCTTTCACCTGTTCGATACCGGTGAGGTGTACATACACCTCGTCTTTCCTCAGTAATAACCTTGATGCAGATGATGAGGTGTACACACACCCCGGCGGAGAGGGGGCATATAAGTAGAGAAGAACTATCTTCATACATAGAGTGGTGAAAAGACACTTTTTGTCTTTCCTCTCTTAGCGAACCGCTGTCTGATAAACACTGAGGGATGAAGAAAAACACAGAGCGTGCTCAAGGAATGATGAAAACAAACTAAAGGAAGTGAATTGACGTCCATCTGTCTGTCTTGTGGTGTACATACACCCCAAGTGTTCAAGATTGTTCTCATCTTCTTTCTTTTCTCTCTTCTTTTCTTTTCTTCAGAAGAGGACGAGAGATGCTTGTACAAGCTATTTGTACTCTGTGTTCAATCAAGTAGATGTTTTCTTTCTTTCCTTCTTTGTCTCTTGAGCTTTCTCTTTCCTCTCGTGTAGACCTTTCTTGCACTGTCTTTTTCTCTTTTTCTTTCTCTCATCCCTTTCCTTGTCTTTATCTTGTTTTCACTCGTCTTCTCCATCATCATCTTTCTTCCTCAGTCCTTTCTTTCTTTTCTTGTATCAAATTCTGATGAAAAAGAACAGAAGCCTCAAAACATGAAAACAGCTCATACCTCTCTCTCTATATAGTCAGCTGCATGCGTCGAGACTGCCTGCATCAATCTGTGCATGCAGGCAGTCTCGATGCGAAGGCAGCGTCGTTCTTTTCTGTCCTCTTGAAGTTTTTCGCAACTCGATTCCTATTATGAAATGAATGAGATATGAAATCTGGATTGCTATTGATCATTCGTACTCAACTATTGCTTCTTCTCTTTTTTTCTTCAAAACAATCAAGGTAGTAGAAGTTACGACTTCGCCTTCCTTTTTGAAGCTCTCGCAATATCTTACATAAACAATGTTCGTAGACCCCTGGTAATTATCTATCTATCTATCTCAACTACCGGCTATCATCTATCATCTTTGGGGACAACGTGGCTACGTAGTCAGATTCAGCCAGGGTTTCAAGTTTATTGGCTAGAGCGAATGAGATTAGCTCGCAGTCAGTAATACCGTTTCTGACTACAACCGGGCCACCGTTGAAGGAGGATCCCCACTCACTCTCCCTTTCTTCTCCTCTCTATCTTGTTGACTCCAAGGCTGCTTTCTCCGACGGCCGCTGAAAATCCAAGCTGCAACTAT
>NW_027160896.1:0-274 GCF_002600585.1 Cystoisospora suis
TCACCTTAGCTCTGACATGATCCGGACCTCAACTCGGAGCCACAACAGCTATTGGGTGCCTGACCACACAGTACCTGATTGTGCCAGGGGTCCGGCGGCATAACCGCCCACGTGTATTTTGAATATACTGGCTAGTCGGGTCTCAAGCGCTCTCTAAGTGCCAGGGTCGAACCTGAAACACGGAGCCTAAATCTTGAGAACCGTGACATGTTTGCTCCTCAGCGAATGGTTGGACGCGTCTTCCGACGATTGGCTCCGCTGCGTTTGGTATCTT
>NW_027160897.1:0-200 GCF_002600585.1 Cystoisospora suis
TGCTTTCCTCATCTGTCGATCTTCGTTTTTTGCTCAATTTCCTGGCTGTCTTTGTAATTTCGCCCGTTATTGCTTCCTTCCTTCTTTTCCTCCGTCTTCGGGCTTCTTTTCCGCGCCATCGAGTTTCCTCCGCTGCCATTCCCTTCGTCGCTATTGTCCGCGGCTCCTCGACTTCTCCTCTTCCTCGCTGCGTTTGCTCT
>NW_027160898.1:0-388 GCF_002600585.1 Cystoisospora suis
TTCGCGCATCCTTTGAAACACGTGACGAAGGTGTTTCAAGTGGTCTTCTCGCGTTCTGGAGAAGATTAGCACGTCGTCCAAGTATACCACGACGAAGTCGTCCAACTCTTCTAGGAACACGTTCTGCATGAGCCTCTGAAAAGTTGACGGGGCACCGGACAATCCGAACGGCATGACGCGAAATTGAAACGTGCCATACCTGGTTCGAAACGACGTTTTCCACTGATCTTCTTCGGCAATCTCTACCTGGTGGTATCCTGCTTGCAAATCCAGCTTGGAATACCACTTCGCTCGTCCCAATCTGTTGATCAGGTCGTGGATTCTTGGTATCGGGTACTCGTCCTTGATTGTGATACCGTTTAACGCTCTGTAATCGATAACCAGCCTC
>NW_027160899.1:0-364 GCF_002600585.1 Cystoisospora suis
TTGTTGTTACCGGCGGAGGAAGAACCGCCTCACCTTAGGAGATCACCAGTAGTGCAGGAGCCTATAGCTGAGGACGAATACGTAATAGAAGCAATTTTAGATCATAGGGAGTCTCGAAATAGGAAACGTCCCGGGTTAGAATTTCAAGTATTGTGGTTAGACGGGACGACTACCTGGGAACCCGAAGAGCATTTAGCCAATGCTCAGGAGACTCTTAGGAAATACTTTGAAGGAGAAGCGCGCAGACAATCGAGGGTAGTGCGGTCAAATAGAGATAGAAGTAGACGATAGTAGTATACCTCCCTGGTGAACGAATTCAGGGTATCCCTTTGGGACCCCGACTTCGTGATCCAACGGGGAGGGG
>NW_027160900.1:0-131 GCF_002600585.1 Cystoisospora suis
AAGACATCCATTGCTGAAAGTTTTGTTTTTTTTTAAATATAAAATACAAGGCAACGAACGCAATAACACACGCTGGCGCTATGGATGCTCATCATAGACAGCAGTGCCAGGGTCACATGTAGCATGCAAGC
>NW_027160900.1:651-924 GCF_002600585.1 Cystoisospora suis
TGCATGCGCCGCCCCTCCCCTTCCCATGCATGCATCATCATCCCATCCCTTCAAAAGGTGGCAATGATGCTTGCACAGTCAGGTTTTTTCCTCTTTTTTTCTTCACAAAAATGCGTCGTGGTGGGAAAACAAAACAGATTCAAAGATTGGTAGATGATAAGGTTCAATTAAGCGTTCCCTCGCAGCAGCAAACATCATCCAAGCCCCAAAAATTGAGTCACTGTCTGATGAAGCAGCTTTGAGACGCAATGTGTGAATGATCCTTCCGCAGGT
>NW_027160901.1:0-217 GCF_002600585.1 Cystoisospora suis
TTTGTATTCTCCCCCTCTTAGTCGCGGTCCTCTCCTCTTTTCCCACAGTAACTCTCCCTTTTTTCCTCACATCTTCTTTTGTGCCACCCACACTCTTCATTTCACCTCTTCGTCTCATTCTCCCCCGTCTAAATTCTCTGACAACCTCGGCTCCATTAGAGGGGCTCTCTTCCACATCTGTTCCTAATTCTTCATCGTAGTCGCATTCTCTCAACTC
>NW_027160901.1:674-1050 GCF_002600585.1 Cystoisospora suis
ATCCCTCAACTGGTCTTCCTCCAGGCTTTCCTTCCCTTTCTCACACACGGACCCCGTTAATCTCTCCTCCGATCCGTGGGCTAGCCCTGTCTCTGACTGACCCTCACTCAATAACCCCTCAACACTCCTTAATTCCAAACTCCCTTTCCACCGGCTTACTTCACACCGTTCCTTTCCATTCTCCCAGCACATTTCTCGATTTTCCACATCTTTCCACCTCGAATCTGGAAATCTGTCTTTCATCCATCTCAAAAGGTCCTCTTTAGCCATCCACAACACATCCTGACAGAAATTAAACATCTCGGCCCCGACATTTCTGGCCCCGTTGATTAAACACACCACAACAAACTGGGAACTTTAAACACAATAACGCATA
>NW_027160902.1:0-343 GCF_002600585.1 Cystoisospora suis
GGTTAGAGGAAGTTGAGGGCGTTCGAGGAAGGTCGGGAAGTAGCCAATTCCCGGCTAGGAAGTCGATTCTGCAAGTGGAGAGCGAGTCGTTCAACATTTGGTTGAGCGGTCGTCGCGTCGGTGAAGAAGTTTTCACCGGTGGAAAGCGCAGAGGGAAGTTAAGGAAGGACTTGAAAGCGCTCGAAACAGTAAAAAGAAAGTGGAATATGTGTTTAGAGCATTTAGAGAGCTTTAGGGATAAGGTAAGTGAGGCGACGAAACGATGGAACGTTCGTCACTCAGTCGACCAGAGCCTAGAGATTGAGCCGGTCACGGACAGCCAAAGAAAGAATAAGGTTCACCG
>NW_027160902.1:815-976 GCF_002600585.1 Cystoisospora suis
TTGTGTTTAATGTCTCCCAGTTTGTAGTGGTGTGTTTAATTAACGGGGCCAGAAATGTCGGGACCGAGATGTTTGATTTCGGCCAGGATGTGTTACGGATGGTTAAAGAGGACCTTTGGAGATGGATGGAAGACAGATTTCTAGATCCGAGGTGGAAAGAT
>NW_027160903.1:0-364 GCF_002600585.1 Cystoisospora suis
AGTTTTCACCGGTGGAGAGTGCAGAGGGGAGTTAAAGAAGAACCGGAAAGCGTTCAAAACAGTTAAGGGAAAGTGGAAAGTGTGTTTAAAGCATTTAGAGAGCTTTGGGGATAAGTTAAGAGCGGCGACGAAACGATGGAACGTTCTTCACTCGGTCGACCAGAGCCTAGAGATTGAGCCGGTCACCCGGACAGTCAAAGAAAGAGTACGGTTCACCGTGAAGAACGGCAAGCAAAGATTATAGGATGATAAAGGATAAACAACACGTTTTGAGGGGAATGATAAGGAATTGGAACGGGAACGAGAGCGAAATGGATCGAGAATCGAGGTTAGAACTTGAAGCATAGACGGACGAGCGGCCGGA
>NW_027160904.1:0-214 GCF_002600585.1 Cystoisospora suis
TCTGAACATGTTTTGCTATTCTTGTGCCTCTTTACAACGAGGCCGGATCCTAACTATTTCCCCTTTTCCCGGTGGTGTGTCTCTCTGGGTCCGGCCGGTCGTCCCGCCTCCCTGGGAGGTGCGGCTTCCGGTCACTTTCCCATGCCCCTCCAAGGCTAAATCCGGATCTTTCTTTCTCTTTTAACGAGTCCTAAGACTTCGGTTATACAAGTTA
>NW_027160905.1:0-236 GCF_002600585.1 Cystoisospora suis
AACACCATACACTTCCCAATACTACCTGTTGATACCTTACTCCTGACCTTCATTAGTTCACTCTTGCTCCTTAAAATCCCTACCGCAGGCACCTTTCCTTTGCGCGTATTCTTAGCCTCAAACAAATATATATCTACCCAGTCCTTATCCTGAGCCACCACCACCCGGGGAGCAAACCGTTCTGCTCTCAAGCGCACTCCCCTCTCACCGAGAGCCATTAGTTTCCCCCCACAATC
>NW_027160906.1:0-346 GCF_002600585.1 Cystoisospora suis
ATGCTGATGAGCGGCCATACGATTGGCGGGGGTTGAAGATTATGTTACAAGAACAGTTCGGAGGGTATGACTTACAGGGTGCGATCAAGAAACTAAGGAAAGTGAAACAGGCAGGGACAGTGAAGGACTACCTGATAAGGTTTAACAACGCGGTAGCTGACTGTCCAGAGATCGGGAGTGAGGAAAAGTTAAAATATTTTATTGAAGGATTGGATCCGGAAATTCGAAGATTTGTTTATGTATGTAGGCCTGAGACTATGTCAGAGGCTATAAAGCTAGCAACGTACCTGTGGGCTGACGTGACCTCCGGTAAGAAAGATAAAGAGGACAATGGAGGAGGGAAGAA
>NW_027160907.1:0-247 GCF_002600585.1 Cystoisospora suis
GTGGGCACACACAACTTCCAACCCTCACGAGTCTTTACCCATAACAAGTTCTCATCCCATTGATATTCCTTTCCTCCTTCGATCAATGGTATGTATTTCTTGGTGCTTTCGTCGATTCCCAAAGTTTTGCACGTTTTAACTATTTCCCCGAAATCTTCACATACGTCATATCCTTTCCCCCACTCCAATAGCTTCGAGCGTCTTTCGTCTATAGATCCCCTTCCTCTTCGTTGTAAGGTTTCACGTA
>NW_027160908.1:0-204 GCF_002600585.1 Cystoisospora suis
AAAGAAATACATCAAGGACTTACTAGACAAAGGATTCATCATTCCATCACAGTCGCCCATAGCCGCACCCGTCTTCTTCGTGGGAAAACCGGACGGCTCGTTACGCCTAGTCATCGATTATCGGGCTTTAAACGGGATTACAATTAAAGACTCGTACCCGATCCCGAGAATTCAGGACCTTATCAATAAGTTAGGAAAAGCGGA
>NW_027160909.1:0-235 GCF_002600585.1 Cystoisospora suis
ATCAATAAGTTAGGAAAAGCGGAGTGGTATTCAAAACTGGACTTACAGAAGGGGTACTACCAGGTAGAGGTGGTAGAGGAAGACCAGTGGAAGACAGCCTTCCGGACCCGCTACAATTCAAAGTGATGCCGTTCGGATTATCCGGGGCTCCATCAACCTTCCAGTACCTAATGAACTCTATTTTCATAAAGGAGTTGGACGAATTCGTAATTGTTTACCTGGACGATGTCTTAAT
>NW_027160910.1:0-280 GCF_002600585.1 Cystoisospora suis
CACTTTCATCTTCTTCACTTCGGAATACATACAGCCCCCAGCCCTTCTATCTCGAGAGATACATCTTTTTAATAGACGTCTATCCTCTTCATGTAGGCATGGCTGTATCTCTTTTCTCTTAGGTAGCCACCTACCTCTCCACTTCGGAGAGTATACTGGAGCTCTTGTGCCGACTTGAACTTGACGAGGCCGTTCACGTACGTCACGCCTGCTTTACGCAAACCCGTGCGATAGCTGAAGTTGAGAGACTTTATGTAATTCTGAACAGCCTAAAGAAAGA
>NW_027160910.1:334-2279 GCF_002600585.1 Cystoisospora suis
AAGAGGAAGAAGAAGAAGACTTCTTCATGCTGCCGTATATCTATCTCACTTACGCACCATACATGCGTATCGTCTCTATCCCACCTCGACTCTACATACTACAGACACATAGATATAGACATCTACATATCTATACATACATACATACAGATGTACGTATGAACGCTTATACATGTATATATATATATATGTACATGTTATGTACTCCTCAGTATATGATGTGGTGGTATGTGCACTTTGTATGGAGATTTCCTTCGTCATCTATCCTTGCTGATGCCTTTATCTCTCTCTATGAATATATAGATAGATATGTAGACATGTATGTTTCCAGCCGTCTTTGATCTATACCTCCTCCCTTCTCTCTCACTTTCTACGTCCTATCACTCAGCCAGATAGAACCTCCACCATACTCAACCCGAGACAGCGAGAGACAGAAAGAAAGAAAGAGAGAAAAAAGAGAACAAGATGAATGAAAGAGGAAAGAAAGAAACACGAGGGACTAACCCGCTCACATACACGAACTTAAGTAGAAACACCATGCCATCTAGACATATACATATGTATACATATGTATATGTATATATATATGTATATATATATATATACTCTAGATATGTATATATGCTGTCTCCATGTCTTGTCTCCAAGTTGCGTGGTGTGTATGATGAATGATGTGGGTAGGAAGAGATCGTCGATTTGGTCTTACTTGAACGCATGTCTCCCACTTGACTTCTTTTCTGATAGAAGACTTCTTCCCGTCGTCTTCATTGCCATTATTTCTCTCTCCTTGTTTCTTTTCTTCATCTTCTTTCTTAGCCTCTTGCTCTCTCCCCTCTTGTTCGTCTATCCACCCCATGTGCGGCGCATCCCAGTGGAGGGCCTGGCCCAGCAGAGCGGTGTGATGAAAGAGATACTTAGGGACACACCCCACATTCACACATGTCCCTCCGAGACCCCACACTGTCCCCTGAGTCGACGGCTTCACGAAGTCAAAGACGACCGTCTTCGCGCCGCAAGCTGCCGCCATCTTCGCGCATGCTAAGCCCCCACTCCCTCCGCCGATGACTGAGAAAGAACGAAAGAAAGAAAAAAGAGACCAAGAGAGAGAGAGATGCAGATAAGGGAAGAGAAAAGAGAGAGACGAGGGGGGAGAGAAAGGGAGAACAAGAGAGCGGTGCTTGGAAAACGAGAAAGAAAGAAGGGCAGAGGAACAGAGACGTTTTCGCAAGAAACGGAAAAAGGAGATAGAGTTACAAAGACTTGTCTATAAAGAGGTGTACGTGTGAAGAGAAGAAGAGGTCCCTGATCGACCCTGCTCAGACAGAAAAGGGTGTATCGAATGAGATACCTGTCTAGTGAAGACTTCTCTAAATATACTGAGTGGCCTGAGTTGTCAACGTGGTCTCTTTCTCTCTCATTCCCATCGTTCATCTCAGGTGTATATACACCCCGTTTTTTCCTCCCTGCAGCTAGCTATTCCAAGAAACAAATGAAGTATCTTCTTATTCCTGGAGGTATCTATAGGTGATATATCTGAAACTTGAGAATAAAAGAAGGATGGAATGTCTGCTAGATAGATAGATATAGATAGATATAGATAGATATAGATAGATATAGATATAGATAGATATAGATAGATATAGAGATAGATATAGATAGATATAGATATAGATAGATATAGATATAGATAGATATAGATAGATATAGATAACAAGAGAGAGAGAGAGAGAGAGAGAAAGCAAAGAATGAGCGCTGTATCAGAAGTGCGTACCTGCTAGGTCATAATCAAATCCATCCTTCGTTGTATTCTTGTCGGTCGCCATTTTCTTGCCTTCTGAAAGACTCGAGAAAGGACAGATCTCACCCACTTGAGAAAGACGAGAAGAAGTCTGAAGTAGACGGGGTGTCCTACTCTTCAGCGTCGCTTCTCCAACTACCCCAGAAT
>NW_027160910.1:2514-2753 GCF_002600585.1 Cystoisospora suis
AGAAAGAAGAGAAGACGAGAAACGAGGATGATCAAAAGAATGAATGAAATAAGAAGAATTGCTAGAATCCCGAAAGATAACTTTCCCTGGAGAAAAGGCTTGACAAGAGAGGTTCCCAGAAGAGGAGAAGAAAGTCGGAAACAATCTCCTTTCTTTACTACTTCTCTCGAGTAGATCTTTCTTCGTAAAAAGTCTAGGTATCTCTCTCCCGATCATCATACTAACGGCTCCAGGAGAAA
>NW_027160911.1:0-1976 GCF_002600585.1 Cystoisospora suis
GACTTTCGGAACCACGGCCGCACTAGGCTTGGCAGCACGGCGACAGCACGACACACTTAAGCAATAAGCAGTTCTCCTGGGGGAGCCTAATGAGTCTAGCAAAGATAGCCAAACTCACGTGGAGCCTTGAAGCTCGGAAGGGAGAAGGAAAGGCGAAAAAACCACAAACCGGCCGATCCAGGCCACAACGCAACTTATAGTCGAAGTAAGTCAAGATGGTCCACGGACCGGTAGCACGGAGCTACGGTCCGCCGATTTTTGGAAAACTTCAGTAAGGCTTTTAGAGGGGCCTAATGGAGTAATAAAGTCCCTGGAATGGCTTAGACCACGAAAGAAAGCACACCGAGGCCCAGAGAATACCAGGAAATGAATGTCGTTTAGAGACGCCTAACGATTTGGTATGTTTTGATGCAAAAAGGACCAAGAGAGACGGCGGAGAACCGCCCGTGCCTATTCAAGGAGGCGGCAGCACGACCAGCCGGGACCCGAGCTGTCCCCTGCGCGGCTGGCCCAGCCTCGTATACACGCCGACGGAGCGCCCCCGGAGCCAGGGAGGCGAAAGCGGACCGGAAACAACCAAGCACGGCTGTTTTGAGGTATTGTCTCGGTCAAGAGAGCCACAGGAAGCACAACAAACCGCATGGTTTGCTCCGGGAGTGCCTATGCGGGGATCGGATGTTCGCCGTCCGGTCCCGTAGAGCCCAGTAGGCGCGAGAGGGAGGTCGACAGCAGGGGACGATCCTGCGGGCGAAGGAGAGGTCTGGAGGGCTAGGGACGCTCACTGTAGGTGTAGCCGGCAAACTGAACTGTCAGAACGCCGAATTAGCCGCCGGAGAGGCTGACTCAGCATCTTAGGTTCTTCGCCTAAGGCATTGGTTTGGGGTGGAGGAAGTCTGCGCCAGGTCAACAGACTACGGAAGACGATCAGCCCACACCCAGTCGAGATATCACCTCTCTTCGGGACGCCGAAGTTGACTTCGCGTAGTCTCTGGACGTCAAGAATCATTACACTTTTTCTGCTGAGCTGGGCTATGGCATTCAAGAGTAGCCGTTGGATTCGCTGTTTCTCGGTCGCCCCCTGCCTTGCAGGCGGCGCCGGTAAGCCCTTCTCCTGAACCGTTCGTGGCTGCTTTGCTCTCCTTTCCGCACATTGTTCCGCTTGGCCGCCGATGTTGCTTACCGCTCCGGCAGTCACATAGCTGCCGGGCGAAGGACTGGCTGCCTTAAACGCAGCTGTCCGTTGCGCGTTCCGCGGCAACAGCTGTTTCGGGCCCTCCGACACAAAGACACGTAATGGCGGAATAGCCGTCCTTGACGCAGGCGTAAGGGCGCGGCTGTACAAAACAGTGACGAAGTAATTCGTCAAGTACGGCTTGTCCTTGAGAGAAGCTGCTTTCGCGTCTCGTCTGCGGGCGGCCCCATAGTGATTCCACAGGCGTTGTATGTGCCTTTGCCGCGCGAGTGCCTTTCGCTTTCCCAACCTAAACGTTATCATCTGATTGAAGGAAGCTGGGGCGGAGTAGCAATCCGGCTGCTCGCTGGGTAAGTCACCGGTCGCTGACCTTCCCAGCGATCTACTTGGAGCGGGACTTCTACCCATATAGCGACTGCCGCTACGCTTGTCCTACACCGGAAAATTTTTTCGTCGGGAAGGTCCCGGGTGACGGCACCACTTGTGCTGCACGGGCGCGGCACGACAGCGGCAGAAACGCGCTACGGTTCGTCAGTACTCGGACGTGCGACAACGGCTACCGTTTCACGCCAGATTACCCAAGCACACCATAGTGTAGAAAAGCACTGATCATTCTGATTTTAAAAAGTAGTCCCTAGGGTTAAAATAAATAAATATATTTTTCAAGAACCAGTTTCACATATTAGAGATATGTTTTACATACTAAGCACTTAGTGGAATAATTAAATAAATAAGTAACATACCGCACACATCACCATAGTAGCATCTAAGAGTAGCAACAGTA
>NW_027160912.1:0-4983 GCF_002600585.1 Cystoisospora suis
ATCTATCTTTAATTTCTCTATCTTTAGTCTATCTTCGATCTATCTATCTAAGTATGTATATCCATTTCTCTCTGTCTATAGATGAGTGGATGGTGAGACGAGGAGGGGAGAAGCAGAAAGACTCAAGCAGTGCACATACGCCAAGCCCTCGCATTCTCTCTTTTCGACACATATACACATATATATGTATATAGATGGATATAAAGATTAAAGATAGATTCAAGATACACTAGAAAGAGACGAAAGATAGATGAATGGATATCTACGCATAAGCACAAGCGCCAGGTGGGTAGAAATCTATAAGGATCTGTGTATCACTATGCTTCTTCAACTGATCGACATGTATGTCTATATGAAAGAAGATCTATCTATTGATCTATCTCTCTTTCTTTATGTGTATCTTTCTTTCTTTCTCTTTTTCTTTCTTCTTTCATTCTTTTCTTGTTCCTTTGCTTTCTCTCTGATTCCTTCATCGAGACCCTTCTTCTTCTTCTTCGTCCTCTGTTTGTCTCTCCTTTCTTGGTTCTTTTTGAAGAGAAATCTCCATCTTCTTCTTCTTTCTGCCTTTCCTCTTCTTCTTCTTGCTTTTCTTTTTTCTTACCTGTGAAGATCTTAAGGTCATCCGCGACGATTTTCGCAATGTTGGTGTCTCTAAGAGCTCTCATAAGGAGACCCTGTTCAGATAGCTCTGGCTCTGCACGCTTAAAAGATCCTGCGACGACTAGGACGGATTTGATAGCTCGCAGTCCCCAGTCATAGTGAGGAGCCTTTGAAAGGAGATCGCGACAAAGAGCATAGAGGCGTGTGAATTTGCGGGCTAAGACCTTCGCCTCCACGAAGCCTTCAGCCATCAGCATGTTCTCGCAGATCAACTCGAGGTCGGGCACCATTACAGTAATAGGACGGAAGAGAGTCTTCAAACCCTCCGGCAGCTCTGAACGACCCAAATATCCCGGGTTCATCTACAAGAAAATGGCAGAGTGAGAAAGAAAGAAAGAAAGAGTGAAAAAGAAAGAGTGAGAAAGAAGGAGTGAGAAAGAAGGAGAGAGAGGAAGAACGAAAGAGACAGACGAAGAAGAAGACGAAAGACAGAATACACAGAAAGGAGAAAAGAGAGAGTGACAAAGAGATAGGGATGAAAGGTAGAGTGAGAAAGAAAGACGAGAGAGAAAGTAGGCGAGGAAGGATGAGGGGAGAAAGTTAAAGGCGGTGAGAAGAAAGCATACGAGGTGGACTGTCTGTAGATATAGACAGAGAGAGACAGAGAGAGACAGAGAGAATGAATCGATTCCACGGTAAAGGGACTAACATTGAAGATTTACAGGGAAAGATAGAAAAAGCCTATCTATATAGACATATATATATCTAGACCTATGTATCTATCTATATCTATATCTATCTATATATATATATATCTACGCGTAGAAAGGTAGAGAGATAGAAGTGAGAGATCGTCATATATGAAAGGTCATATGTTAAAGATCTTAGCAAATCAAGCAGTAAAACAGATTTGCATGCAAGGAAAGAACCGTACAAAGAAAGGGAGAGAAACATACATTACTCAATCTTAGCCACCTACCTATCTTTCTCCTTTCTATCTATATATCTATTTAGCTAGTTATCTTTCTACCTGCAGTCTGTCTGTCTATCAGGATTTAAAACTATCTCTACCAGGTAAATGTCTGCAGACTTTTGACCTCCTATTCACTTTTTCTTTCTTTCTTTCTCTTCAATCTGTCTATTATGCCTCTCATCAACCTCTCTAGTCCCTTCACAAACTCCTTCTCTGAAGGACAGCCTCCTCCATACATTCAGGAAGAAGCCCTTTTCTTCTTCTTCTTTCTCGCCGTTTCTCTTCCCTCTTAAGATCTCTCCATCTTCTCGGATTCTTCTCTATCTCACATACTCTTCTTGACCTTTCTTCTCTTTCTCTCCATTCTCTTTCCTTCTTTCTTTTTCATCCTTCCTGTCTCTTTTTCCTTTTCGGTCTCTCTCTCTCTCTCTCACTATCTTTCTATCGCTTCTTTCTCTTTCTTTGTTTCTTACCGTAATGAAGACCCCGCATGTTGGATCGAGAGGCACCTCATCTCCTTGTAGGACGAAGGTTCGAGACTTGGCTTTGATCGCATCGACAACGGCTTTGAATTGGACAGAGCAAACACTCAGGACTGCGGGAATTAAGCGATTAAACTCATCGAAACATCCCCACGAACCTGACGCTCCTAATCCCTAAAGAAAGAAAGAAAGAAGAAAGAGAGAGAAGAGAGAGATGAGAAAGAAGATAAAGGAGTAGTAGGAGAAGAAGGAGAAAAAGTCTTAATTGAAAACGAAAGTGTGACCTTGTTCTCTTCATTCCTTCAACACTCGGTTCTTTCTTTCTTTCTTGAGAAGAAGAAGAGGAGAAAGGCAAAGAAGCTTACATGATAGAAGTCATCCATATATACATGTCCCTCCCCCTACCTCTACTATCTGAATGAAAGAAGATGAACGCATGAAAAGAAGAAAAGAGAAAGAGAGAGAAAGAGAAAGAGAGAGAGCAAGTATCTCCACAAATCTCTCTCTCTCTCTATGACTATGACAAATACACAGTCATCCACCTCTCTATCCATTACTACCTTAAATCTATCTTGAATATGTTTCTCTTCATCCATCTGTCTCTCGATCTCTCCTAAAGTATGTATGAAGAGCCCCACTCGTCTACTCCTGTGCTAAACACCTTCTCTGTCTTTTCAGCACGAGCATCCTTCTTTCTCTCCTCCTTCTTCTTCTTCTTTTTCATTCCGTTTCTTTCCCTATCTCTTTCTCCACCTATCTTTCTTTCCTTTTCTCTCATAGCCATCCACCCCGTCGATCTAGCCTCTCTCTCACCTTGAAGATATTCCCCATGGATTGGTAATCCATTTGATCCGAACAGTTGAAGACGTAGCAAGCTTTCCCTAGAGCTGACGCGAGATCTTTCGTCGTCTCAGTCTTGCCTGTCCCAGCAGGGCCAGCAGGAGCGCAGCCCATGCAGAGATGAAGGGCTTGAGTCGCCGTGACGTAAATGCGATCCGTTAACGGCGTGACGACTAAGCGGGGCCCGTTGCCAAGATATTCGTAGCCGTAAAAGAAAGAAGCATCCGTTATAGTTATACGCATATCATCCTGGAGAAAGAAAGTCAGAGAAAGAAAGAAAGAAGATGAAGAGGAAAAGAATCACGAAGAAGAAGAAGACGAGAACGAGGCAGCAGAGAGAGGTGAAAAGGAAGGGTGAGGTGAATCGGTAGGAGGAAAAAGAATGAAAGAGAGAGGAAGCGAGAGAGAAGGGTGTTAAGAGGAAAGAAAAAGGAAAAAAGAGGGGGAGAGGAGAGAAGAGCAGGAGGAGAAGAAAAGGAAGAGAAGAAAAGGAAGATGAATGAGAGTGCTGGTGCTAATAGCCACGAAGAAGAAGAAGCCTTAAAAGGGGGAAGAGAGAAGGAAGAGCGATATATCAGGAGGAGGAGATTTAGAGAAAGGAAAAGCGAAGAACTTGCTAGAATGGAAAGTAAAGAGATATCATCTATTCTCTATATTGTCCATGCTTGATACAGATCAGTCTGTCTGTCTGTCTATCTCCAAATCTCTCCCTTTCTACATGTCGAAAAGGAAGGAAACTTTTTCTTATCTTTATCCTACCAGAGATACATAGATACATGTCTCTAGACAAGCTCCAGGCGTGTCTTTCTGTCTATGTACATCGAGAAAGAGATACATCAAGAGAGAGGAGCCTACATACATATATTCAAACATACACGAGAGGCTGTATTTTGGTAGCTGGAATGTGAATTTAGATAGAAGCTTATATCTACAGAACACGGTTGTCTCCATCTCTCTCCTTTCTTTCTTCTTTCTCGATCTCTTTTCTTATCTCTTTGTTTTCTTTCCTTCATCTTTCTCTTCTTCTTTTACCTTGCCGTCCTCCCCCTCTTTCTTTCAATCCCCATTCCAGCCTTCTTCTCTTCCATCTCGTTCTTTCATTCTTTCCTTTCTCTCTCTTTCTCTCGCTATCTATCTATCTACTGTCATTCCTCCCTATCTCCATCTTATCTTCTATTCTCTCTGTCTCTGTAGCTACCTGTCTATCTCTCTATCTATCCACCCCTCCATCTCTATCTTTCTATCATTCATCCTCCCTCTCTCGACTCGGATGTCCTTCTCTCCTTCTTCTTCTTCTATTTCCCGTCTATCTATCTTTCTTTCTCACTCTTTCTCACTCTTTCTTTCTTTCACTTTTCATTTTTCTTACATCTTCTTGGCTCCAGTGATACTTCAGTTGGGATTGCCACTGAAAAGACTCCTTTGAAGCGGCGCCTTCTTGTATAAGCCGATCTATGATGTCTCTCCCATGTGTATCGATCGTAATGAGACACATAATCTTCTGTCTCATCGCTGGGGTGAGCTCTCCTTGGACCATCTTAATTGTCGCCGTTAATTCATCTATATGGTCTCTTAAAGCCTCTTTCAACGCCTCCGCATCTCCCTACAAAGAAAAGAAAAAGAAAGAAAGAAAGAGTGAGAAAGAGAATGTATGTGCAAGAGGAGTGTGTGATGGAAGTACTATGAAAGAGGACCGAAGAAGAAGAATAAGAAGAAGAAGAGATTGGGTTTGAAGAAAAATTCAGAAATGTCGGAAAGAAGCTAGACTCGTCAGGGATGACTAGACCTGTCTATTCAAAATAAGTGTAAGCATACATAGAAGTCCTGGATATCTATATATACATATATAGACAAGTATAGGTACTACTATTACTATACATGTCACGATTAGTAGTAGTATTAGTATTGCTATGCATATAAGTATATATATATATATGTATATATGTATAGGTAGACATAGAAGTAGAAGACGTTATGTAAACTCCACATCCAGTTGCCACCTAACAGAGAAGCTCTAAGCAACACACACACCAACAAAAAGCACAAGCAATCCTCCCAAGCTACTCCTGACTATCTATCTATCTATCT
>NW_027160912.1:5141-8692 GCF_002600585.1 Cystoisospora suis
ATGGTGTTCAAGCTTCTTGTATATGTATGTGTATCTATTTATGTATATGGAGGTACGTAAGAGAAGGAGACCTCACACTTCTTATGTTGATGCATGGGTGTCCCCACAGGCAAAGACAGAGAAGCTTTTAAGAAAGAGAGAGCAAGAGATAGATGCAGAGAGAAATAGGAAGGAAAGAAGGTATGAAGAAGAGAGAGGTGGATTTCCTTCTTTATACCTGCTCGTATCGACTGAACGCAGTCTCTACATGCATGACCCATACAGCCATATCAACGAGGAGCGTCACTTGCGCTACAGGATCTGAGAGAATCCATTCCTGTCTGGAAGGTTGACTCCACCTCTCCTTTAACGAAAGCTTTGTATAGTACTTCAGTGACTCTCTCATTATATTAATACAGTCATACAAATAATGCTCCACCTACAAGCACACATACAGATATAGACATACATATAGACATATTCATACGTAGATATACACACTCATACATAGACAGACATAGGTACACGCGTATCCATACTTTCATGCATGTAGATACATAGAGATACATATTCATACATATATATATATTTATAGATGGATGGATGAATAGAGATATGCACACGTGGAGATAGAGTTGCCTAGGCAGTTGAAATGAAAGAGTGAATAGAAGAAGTGAAAGACAAGAGGAAAGAAGAGAAGAAGAGAGAGAGAAGCCTCTATAAGCATCGTGGGTCTATCTCTGTTATTTTAGAGAGGCGGAACACCCAGTCAGCAGAGAGAGAGAAAGAAACTCGACACCTCACACAACTGACATTGCATGCATGCAACGAAAAAAAAAATACAAAACACACATACATACACAGATACACTTATACATATACACACATATATATATATATATGTGAAAAGAGAAAGGGAGAAAAGAAGAAGGGGAGCATGCGGAGAGACTGAAAGAGAGCAGAGACCTAGAGAACAAGAAGAAAGGGGTGGTAGAGATATTTCACCTTTTGGTCTTTTTTATATCTAAGATTTCTCTCTCTGATCCCTTATCTCCTTCTCACCCGTTGTCTTGATCAGCAGGTCATTAATCAATCCTATCATCTATCTGTACATACACCTGAAATGCCAGTAGAGATACGATATTATTCTCCTTCTCTTACAGGTGCCTCAAACTGTATTCACTATGTATAAAAGACTGGCTACAATGCTGTATCTTCTATCTAGTCTATCTGTATGTTCATGTTAAAGTAAGCTCTTTCCTTTCTCCTTCTACAGATAGACACGCACCTTCCCCTCATGATCGAAGAGGACATGAAGAAAGTTTTCTTTCTTCCTTCGTCTCCTTCTGATCTTCCCCGCGAGCGAAAGAAGAAAGAAAGACACCTCATGTCACAGCACCTTTTTCTCTTTCTTCCCGTCTCCCGTGCTTCTTCTCTCATCCTTCTTTTCTTACCTTTCCTGTAAGGTGTAGTGACACCGGAAACTTGACGGTCTCTTTCCCGACACAGGATTCCATTCCAATTGCATGCGGTCTAGCTCCCGGCTGCTGTGGCTTTTCTTCTTCTTCCTCCTCCCTTTTATCCCCCACTGCATCTCCATCGGTATCAAGCTGAAATGTTTGAATGGCCTGAAAGACTTTCGACATATGCTGCATGACCTTTCCAGGAGAATTGCCGTTAGAGAGAATATCCAGAAGGTCGACGGAAGAGACGAAGTAGAAGCGAGGAAATGTCATACGTTTGCTATCCATAAACTCGTTCAGAGCCTTCTCACATATATTTAGTTCTTTCTCTGCGCCCTCCAATTGCTGTAGAATACCTTCACGGGAACAAAAGACTTTCATAATAGGATTAGATGCGCCAATCTTAAGAATCTCTTTAACACTCTTATCTATTTCGACAAAACGCGTGGCTTGTTCGGGGAGCTCTTTCTTCACTTCTTCTGAATAGATAAAGAGATTCTCCAAGAAGGTCCAAGATCTCTGAACTTCCCGAAGAATCTGAGAGACCTCCGAAATGTTCGAAAGAGTCTTCTGCTGATACATCACTTCTGTCTCAAACGTCGCAAAGAATCTAAAGAACGAAAGAAAGAAAGAAAGAACAGAGGGAGGGGGGGAAGGGTTGAGAAAGAGGAAAAAAAGAGGAGGAAAAAGAAGAAGAAAAGGAAAGAAAAGAAGAAGAAGAAGATGATGATGAGAGAAGGAGAGAAAATTCCAATGCCTGCCACCTTATGAAAGGGAAGGATAGATTAAAGAGAGATAGATTAAAGAGAGATAGATTAAAGAGAGATAGATTAAAGATAGATATGAGAGAAGAAGTGTATAGAGAGTGTGTATGTTGATAAGGAGAGAGGAGCTACCACGTAGTATCTATGTGTCTCCTTACATGTAAGCGACAGACTACAGTTCCTCATAGAAAGAAGAAGTCTATACAGAACAACATATCTATCTCTTAAACTATTTATATAAGAAAGATATACAGACTAGCGATAGATCTGTCTATATAGATGTCTATGTCTTTATCTACTGATATGTGTGTGCGTGTATCTGCATGCATGCGTGGAGGAGAAAAAGTCACGTCAGCAAGCAGTTGAGATCTACACGCCTCTAGAAAGCAGATATCTATATCTACAGATATACGTAAATCTACATAGCTAAATCTCTATACGTACATATCCTTGTATATACACCTCTCCAGCCATAAGAAGGGAATACAAGGCTGAACATACACGGACAGAGACTCCTACGAAAGAAGGAAGCTCTGAGACACCCACAGCCAACTATACATATATATATATATATATACATACATATATATATATGTATATACACATATGTGTATATATGTATGTACCTGGATGTGATCATATTTTGGCATTGGACGAGGTGTTCTTCGAGCGTTTCGAATTTTTCTTCCGTCGTAATTAGGAGGGTGACGTCTCTATCTTTGTGCTTCTCCATATCAAAAGTCGTCTCATTCCACGTCTTCTCCAAAATACCCAGCGTCTTCTCCATAACCCCTTCCTGCTTAGCCTACAGAAAATATAAAAAGAAAGAAAGAAAGAAAGAGAGACTATCTATCTAAATCTATATCTATATATATATATGTGTACACACATGTAAGTGTATGTACACATATACATATACCTACGGCAAAAGATGTGGAGTGATTCGGTGAGGAGGGGTGGCTGTCTTTACTTCTTGTCATACACAAGTGGTCTAGACACACAGACAGGCACACACACATACATGGATATACATCTTCATATATACATACAAGGATACATACATGTAAATACGTATTCATACATACATAGATACATATTCGTACATACATATATAGGCATAGGTGCGTACATACATACCTACATACCCCTCGACTGCAGGGTGAAAGAAGACGTTCCACTCGCGCAGAAGATGTATATACATGCTTTAATTGATCAAAGCCTAAAGAAAGAAAGATAGAGAGATAGAGAGGCCGGATACGACATACCTCCCCTTCTCTCCCCTATATACTTAGCTCTTCTCGATCTCCCTAGACAAGAAGAGAAGCAAACCTCTTTCACCCCTGAC
>NW_027160913.1:0-609 GCF_002600585.1 Cystoisospora suis
AGCGTCAGTAGTCCAGGGGTAGGATGCAACCCTCCCAAGGTTGCGACCCGGGTTCGAGTCCCGGCTGACGCATCTTAGAGTTCCTCAGAGAATTCATTGGGGTCGTACCTCGTTTGAGAGAGGGGAGGTCGGCTACACATGTTGGCGGAGGCTGCCGCGAGTTCTAGCGCGTCCTTGCTCCGCCTCCGCATTTGCTGTCGTTCGACTCTTCAGGGACTCCATCGCGCAGCTAGACGGGCCGCTGCTCCGGAACTGAACCTACAACAGTGTTTACTCGGCAGCAAGTGAATCTGTATTTCCTTGAGCTGTAGGCCGTTACAGAGGTGAACCAAGCTCGATCGGATCTGTACCTCCTTGAGCTGTACATCCTTACAAAGGAACACTACCGGCCTTCCGCAACAGCACGCTGCGTTTGTGGGGGATTCGAACTCGGATCACACCGCTGCGATGGTCGCCTAATACCGCTGGACTGCCGACCCTTTAGCGACACTTCCGACTTACAAAACATATTACGACCGGCAAAGAGCTTCTCAGATCATGGTGAAAATGCAAGCACAAAGTGCGTCAGCCGGGACTCGAACCCGGGTCGCAACCTTGGGAGGGTTGCAT
>NW_027160914.1:0-203 GCF_002600585.1 Cystoisospora suis
AATCCTGCCTCGATCGTCATCAACTATTGCCCTATTTTTACGTTTGACGATCGCTGTGAGAACGTACCGATGCCTGAGTGACCAGATCATGCCGAGATAAGGAAACCAAGCGGCAATTTACGGCTCAGAGACAGAAGGAGGCGCGTCGGGAGATAGGACCGCCTGGAATAGCGAGACCGCACTCCGTAGCGAGGCGGTTCGGA
>NW_027160915.1:0-267 GCF_002600585.1 Cystoisospora suis
GGGGGGTGATTTACCGTGGTTGATTGCCTCTGTTGAAACTGTCTGCATGCGCACGTGTGTCGATCTCTCCCTCGCGCATGCAATGTGTATTTGGAAAAGAGAGAGACCCTCATCATTTGGGTAAAATAAGGATCACCCTGTGAAGTGTCTGTATGAGTATGTATTTGTACCTACATGTATCTATCTATCTATCTATTCATCTTTAATCTATCTATCTATCTTTAATCTATCTATCTTTAATCTATCTATCTATTCATCTTTAATCTA
>NW_027160915.1:461-5320 GCF_002600585.1 Cystoisospora suis
TATCTATGTGTCTGTAGCTTCATATTTCTGTGCATCGTTTTGTGAGGGTGTATCACTTCAGTTTTTTTGTGTTATCTTATTATTATCTGTGTACATATGGTGTATGTACACTACGACATAGGCGTGTGAATAGATGCGTCCGACTCCCGTCTGACGTCATATTGTTCACCTACATACACACTCGCCTCTCCTTACAACTCCACTAGAAGGAAGGAATCTAAAAGGCATTTTCTCCACGGATAAGACATACATATAGGTGCATCTATGCGTAGGTTCAAGAAAGAAAGAAAGAAAAACGAGAGGTGGGAGAGAGTCGTTGAGGAGTATTGCTTCTTCTTGCTTTGGCTGAGGCCTTCCTCCTTCCTTGCTTTCTCATCTCTTTCTTTCTTATTTCTGTCTCCTTCTGTCTTTCTTTTCAGTCATCCTTCTTTCTTTTTTCTTTCTGTCTCCTCCTGTCCTTCTCTCTAATAATCTTTCTTTCTTTCTTTCTCTCTTTTTCTGTCTTGCAGTTTTCAACTTCCGCCGTAGTGAAGTTCGTTCTTTCCTTTTGGGTGCGGCTTATCACTGGCTACGGAGGTATCACATCGATGGCTTACGTATCGATGCTGTATCATCGATGTTATATAAGAACCACCAAAGAGACCCGGGTGACTGGCTACCTAACGAATTTGGAGGAGATGCGAATCTGCAGGCGATGTCTCTTCTACAAGAGTTGAACTGGGTAGTCCATCAAGAGTTCCCCGGCGTCTTCACTATGGCTGAAGAAAGTACTAGCTGGCAAGGTGTCACAGACAAAGAGAAAGGTGGGTATCCATGCTCATCATTTGAATGGTATCGTCATCTCTTCACCTGCTGTGCATCCAGATGAGATCGAATCCCTTTCTATGTACTCGTTGCCCTGTATGTCTATCTAGATCTATCTGTCTATACCTGTGTATCAATCTAAATCTATCTATCGATCTATAGCGACCGTGTCACAATCTTCTCCGGACTAGGGCGCATCACGAACTCTCGTTAAGCACCTTCTTATCAATCCACGTCTACACGACGTCAGCGGAGTAGGCGAAGGAGGCTGCGAGAAAGGCGGGATAGATAGATTAAAGATAGATAGAGAGAGAGAGAACAGCATGTGAGAAGAATTTGTACATAAAGAATAGATCAGAGAAGTTATCACTACAGGGACAGTAGAATTGCGTTTCCCCCTGTATGTGTTGGATGGTTCTTCTCTCTCGCTCGCTTTTGCTTCCTCCTTATTATGACATTTCTACCTTAGACGATGCAGAGATACAGAAGACGGCTCACTCTTCGCTTTACCTGGATCTAGGCTTCAAATGTATATGTTGTAACTATCTTTCTCTATCTATCTTTCTCTATCTATCTTTAATTATCTATCTACCTATCCTCAATCTATCTAGATGTCTTTTTCTATGGGTCTAGAGATTCCATCACGGTCATCGTGTTCGGTGTATCACCATTTCTTTCTTACCCCTTTTATTTCTTTTCTTCTTTCTTTCTTTCTTTCCTTCTTTTTTCTTTCTTTCTTTCTTTTTTCCGTCTCTCTCTTTCTTTTCTTTCTTTGTTTGTCTCACATTACTCAAGACAGACACACACGTCTCCATATGTTTCTTGTTCTACTGCATGCAGTCATCCTTTCCTTGGCCGTCTTCACACTCCCCTATTCCCCCTTTCTGTTTTTTGTCACCTTCATGCTCTCTCTCTTCGATTTCTCCTTTCTTTTCTCCCTTCTCCTTCTTCTTTTTCTGCCGTGTCTTTCTCTTTCTTTCTTTTCTAGGTCTAGGATTTGATGCTAAGTGGGATCTGGGGTGGATGAATGATACTCTGAGCTATCTCTGTCTCCCTCTATATAAGCGTCCTGAGCCAGCGTGTCATAACAAACTCACATTCCGAGGCTTGTATATGTCACATGAAAAGTAAGTTGGCTTGCTTCTTCTTCTTCGTGTTGTTGATCGTTGTGTTCCATCCTCTCTCTGTAGAGTTCTTTCTGTTTGAAAGACGAGAGAGATAGAAGAGACATCGAGAAGGTGTAAGAAAGGTCGTCTCTATCGTTCGATTCATCCTTGTACTGGATAGGTAAACTTCTTTCCTTTGTTATGTCTCTGTCTCAGTGCATGCGTCTCATCATTTCTCTTCATGCTCTCGTCGTCTCTGCCAGTCGCCCGTCTCCTCAGCTCCTACTCGCCCTTCTCCTACTACTACTACTACAATTCATAGATCATCATTATCACAGAAAATGGCCTTCTCTTTCTCTGCATATACATCCACATATATATATCCATATCTAGGTGAGTATATCCTGTATGCATATATATATATATATATATGTACGTGTAGATGTCATTCTCTTCCTGTTGTCAGTCCTCCCAGGTGTTTACCATGTGTCTCTCCGTAGAAGGTCTCTAGGCCTGTGTCTCCGAGATGTCTCCACTCTTCTTTATCATCCTTCTTCTTTGTAACATGCTTGTCGCACCTTGGAACTCTCCCACGTCAGATGGATCTTACCTTTATCTCATGACGAGGTCGTTAGTGGCAAAGGGTCGTTGCTAGACAAGTGCGGCTTTGCTGGAAGTCCGTTCGAAGATCGAATCAAAACTTTGAAGACTTTGTTCGGGTATCAAGTAGGCTCTCCTGGTCGCCCGCTCATCTTCATGGGAGCTGAAATAGGTCAAGGACGTGAATGGAAAGAAAACAGGTACATACCAAAACGTGGGTGGAGACATAAGCATATTCATATAGATGTATATAGATTCACGTAGGGGGGGCGACGAATCATTCATGGAGGTTCTGCTTGACTCTCTGCAAAGACTCTGTAGGTAGTAGGTGGTCCAAGGATGACGGGGGGATGTATGTATGCGTGTATGTATCGGTGTCTTTATGCGGATCTATCTATAGCTGTATCTATGTATGTCGACATGTACGGTTTGTGTCTGTCCCCCAGTTGTATCTATCTATATATACCGATATGCGCTCTTTATGTATATCTATCTAAGCATTTGTATCTATCTGTATCTGGGTGGAGCTACGTAAGAAGCACGTAGGGTGGGGGAAGATGGATTCGTAGATCCAATAAGGACAGGTCGAGCCCTGCTGCTGACACTAGCAGAAAGAAGGTAGCGAAACTTCCTATGTGATACCCGCTGTGAAGGCCTTTCTTTCCGGGTAGGCGTTTCTCGCTCTAATCGGTTTACTTCCATTCATCGCTTCCTACAGTCTCGAGAAAGGAGGAGAGATAGACAGGAAGTGTGTGTGTATGTGCGTCTTAGAGAGGCTTTTTCTTCGTTTTCTGATGGATGTGGTGCAGGTGTATGTAGGGAAGAAGCGTCAGTTAGAGGAGAGATATCTCATTATTATCTTCCTTTCTTTCTAGATGGCGCAAAAAAGGCATATCTACCCATACACATGGCCATGCCTGTGGACCTTGCTGTCTAGGTGATCAAGAAGCGGAGACGAATTTCTTGCTTTTTTCGTCTTCGTCTTCTTTGTTGGCGTGTATTCTCATAGGTCGGTTGATTGGCATGAGGGCGAAGAAGAACTTCGAAAGAAGTTATGTATCTGGGTGTCGGATCTTCTTGCGGTGTATGTACACCACCCAGCACTCCATGCAGGGGATGATGAGCCATGGAACTTCAAGTGGACAGACTGCGATAACAGTAAAGACTGTGTCATCGCGTTCCTAAGGTCCTACATGGAGTGGTACAACGACATCCTTGTCGTCTGTAATTTCTCTCCCAACGCCTATTACAGGTATGCCGTCATTCATCATCCGGGGTCCCCTTCGGTCTGGCTGTTCTCTTGGGGCGGTGCGATCGCTTGTTGGATCAGAAGTCGAAGCTACTGTTCGTATTTGTCACTAAGGCTCTGCTTTTAGGCGCCCCTGGGGAGCTGAACTGATGACTGATATATGAGCTTCCTTTCGAGCGCATCTGTGTCTATCGATGGACGTCTCTCTCTGTCTCTCTATCTTTCTCAAGTGACATTGGCGTCGCCGGGGAGCATGTATGTCCACGCTTTCATTTCGGATCTTCATACCAGTATACACGCGGGGGAGGGAAGCTCTTCATCTTCAAGAGTCTCTCATTCCATCCACGCCCCCTTTATCTTCTTTCACAGGAGGAATATATACATTCGATTATTACTCTCGTAGCGGACTATCTCTCACTCCTTCCTGTGCGTGGGGTGGTGGACGTACAGATAGGTATAGACATGGAGAGCTAGATCGGCGTCTATGAATCCTCCCCTCCATGTTGACGTCGTTGAATGTATACAATCTTCTATGCGCACTTTTCATATCCTATCACTCCTGGTAGTAGTAGTAGTACTACTACTNNCTTTTCTTCTTCGTCTTTTCTCTCATGTTTGTCTCCCCTTGATGGGTCTGAGATGCCAAGTATGGATTGACCTCGTATACACATGCAGTCGATTCTCCTTGTTCTCTCTGTCACACAATGCATCGATGATAGGACTGCGATCTCCCCATCGTCTGTTGGTTGGTTTAGCTGTGTGTGTATGGGGTCTGTTTACCTCTCTCCCGGAGCGCAGATATCCGATCGGAGTGCCTCATGGGGGGGAGTGGGAAGTGATCCTAAACTCCGATGACTGGAGATATGCAGGAGGCATGATCGGCCCAGGAAATCTTTCCAGAGTTCATACAACTCAAGGGGGAAGGTCAGTTATATATAGATCTATAGACACGACATACACGTATATGTGGATGTGTTGAATCGCCTTCATCGACAGGTCTTGGGCAGGTAGGTCGGTGTGTTGATGTGTGTTCAAGATATATGTATATATGCGGGTTGTTCTACTGTACATGTGAGAAGAGAATTAGATGTATATGTGGA
>NW_027160916.1:0-603 GCF_002600585.1 Cystoisospora suis
TCGAGCCGGTAGAAACACGGTTTCTACCCGATCCAGGGCAAGGAACCATGCAAAATGAAGAGAAAATGCACAATCACGCACCTAGAAAACCCCACGTCTTGCGTCCGACGCAGAAGCGGGACGAAGTCCCCGAGGGCCGAGTCAGTCGAGCACGGCCAGGCGAACCGTGACGTGCGGTGTGCATAAGTCAGTCGGTGTTTTTGCGCAGAAAACTCGTTGCCTGGCCAGAAAACTCGTTGTTAAAGGAGTGCTCCTAGTGAAGCCTAGAGTTTTGGCTCCTTGAGAGCCGCGAAGCACCGTCGCATACGGCGAAAAGTCCATCAGGCCGAATCGGGTTGGCTGCAGCACGACCGGCCTGGACCCGAGCTGTCCCCAGCGCGGCTGGCCCAGCCCCGTTTACACGCCGACTGAACGCCCCCGCATTCAAGGAAGAAAAGAGGCGCATGGGACAACGAGGTAGCCGCGAGTTAAGCCTTCTAATAGGCAGAGGGAACCAGCCGATGAGCATCGGTTCACGCGGTTTGCTCAGGGAGCCCCGGGACGCGAAGATCGGTTGTCCGCCGCCCGGGCCCGTAGAGCCCAATAGGCGCAGGAGGGAAATCG
>NW_027160917.1:0-2871 GCF_002600585.1 Cystoisospora suis
CTCATGTCTGGGCAACCGCCCTGGCAGCTTGCCTCTCCGTTGATGATTCCCTCCAGGCAATTGGCCTTGCTCCACTCGCCACGCTAGGCATCTCCGCAAAAATCCTGCAAGGTTTCCGGCTAATTGATTCGACCCATTAGGGTCCCCTAGGACTCATCCTTTAACAGCCACACAGGCGCACACGTTATCCGCGTCGGAACGTGTCTAAGTTCACTCCTGCACTCCGAAGAGCGATTAGTGCTCACGCCGGCGTAAGAAGGTCCGACAACACCAAAGTCGTTAATTTTCTCGAAGGACTCAGCCCCGAGGGACTCTTTAGGGTCCACTGGGACTCCTCACAAGAATGTATCGCTGGTCACTATGCCCGTATGGTTCTCTCTAGCGACACGACGAGCCGCTGCTCGTTCCCTACGACAAAGCAAACTGAAAATTCTTTTGTTTCACGCCCGGATCACAACTGATCCCGAACAAACACTGAATTCCTCTGGCCCTGCGGCCAAAGTTCTTATAACGCACTCGTTCACCCCTCTGGTGTACACTCTCGGGCGGCTACCTCCGCTCCAACACGCAATCCTCACGATGCAATCGACTTCCTACACCTAAGCCTTTCTTTGCACACAGCAAAGCTATTCATGGATTGGAATAACTCCTTTTTTTGTACACATCAACTTTTCTCTTTCGTTCTTCTGCATTAGGATGCTCCTTTTCCCCCTTCCTCCTGCTGGCTGTCCACCGTTGCGGCTGATTCCTACTTGGTAAGCCACATCACGCTAGTTGTCCTCAACCGGGTTGACCGCAGGGGTGTACTAACGCCCACCAGTCACCTAATTTGAGCGGCATCCCTGCCATAGTCCGCTCCTGGGGCTCCGGTCCAGGGCCTAAGTGTCGCGCACGCATGCACATCTGATAGCTGCATCTATAGTATCTCCTAATAACCGCAGACACCTACTAAGTCACACTCTAATTGGTCCTCTTAGCTTTGAACCAGCTGCCCGTAAGTTCTTGCGTTACTTGGTCCTTTCAATTCACGACACAGAACATTCGCACACACGTCTTTAAGTCACTTCGAAACAAGTTCTCATCGATCCGGGATTTCTTCCCCGTCAGGGTGGTTTCACCCAATTGAATCTCTCTGCAGCCTGCGGGTGCATCTTTCCTTTAGGCTACGCTAGTAGCCCCGACTCTCCTCCTGTTTCTTCGGGTCTCTTCTTCTTGGTGCTATTTCCTGCTCTCTCATGTTCCTAAGCTTCTTTCCTGTTATTCACGCCTATTCTTCAACTGGTGGCAATTGCTGGCCTACTTGCTCCGCATCGCTTTGCCTTGTTCGGACCTTGTAGGAATCCCTAGTAAACATTAGGCTGCCCTAGCAGCCCTTCTTGTCGCCCTACCTCCTACTTCCTCAATCCAAACGCTAAGAGTCCTTGTTGTCGAATATGACGATCTTCGACACTGCTGTATCCGGGGCAGCGGGTACACCGGGATTCTCGTGACCCTATTCAGAGGCCGGTAGTTGATGCAGAGGCGATCTTTGCCTCCCGGCTTGGGCACGAGTACTACAGCCGATGACCATTCCGAATCACTCGGCGTGCACAGCCCATCAGCGATGCACTGATTCACTAGGCACGCTATCCGCCTTCGCTTGTCAGCACTAACGGCTCTGTAGCCGCAATGTATCGGCAGGACTCCTTCCTGCAGTTCAACTTTGAAGGTTGTAAGATTCGTTTTAGCCAAGGGCCTATCGCCCGCGTTCCATATGCTACCATAACGAGTGCATAGCTCTTTGAGTTGAAGAGTCTCAGCGTCTCGTAATCTCTCAGCTCGTTTGCACATTGCAGTAACTTGGGTTCGAGTTTCGGGAAACGTGCACAGCACCTGTTTCTCTGTAAGTTCAGCCGAGACAGCACGACATTTACTCGATACTGCACAGGTGACCTTCACCCGATCTTCAGGAACGACCCACGCACTGTCCACATGCTCAATCGCAGGAAATGACATGCGCACGCACACTGCGCAGTCAGCGGCACTCTGAGACCGGCTCCACTACCAGCCTGGCTATCTGCTCGCTTGCACCGAAACAAATCGGACTCGCTACGGCTCTTGAAGCTTGGCTATCGCCGAGCACTATCGCCGTCAATTGCAGTGGAGTCAAGGCAATGCTGTCTACTTCTTCTTGCTCTGTACCTCCCGCGACTATGGTGAACCCCTCGCCTGTAGAGAGCACAGACACACCTAACGCGCTTATTGCATCTAGACCAATCAGAGCCGCGGCGGTTAGTCCCTTTGAGAGCATGGCCGTCACCCGGGCACGCTTTCTAACTGCGTGTAGCACTACAGGTGTCAGAGCTACACGCTCCGACGCGTGCTTTACTCTCCTCCCCTTTTTACGCGTCAATTTTGGGATCTCTGAGCTTTTCTTACTTTTCTTTATTTTTTCTTTAATCATTTTTTTTCCGGTTTATCGGCTGATGGGTTCTTAGGTTATTTTTCAATTGGGTGTTTATTCGTTCTCATGATTTATTTGAGGCGTCAACATCGAGTCAAGAGACGGGGTCAAGTAGCTGGCGCACTCAGCACAGAACAGCTTAGCGTTTTCAGGCACTTAGAATATCAGAGACAGTACAGAAATATTAGTGGAATAATTAGTTACTTATATTAGAAGCTTCACTCAGTAATTCTAATTATTTTTTCGTGCGGGGCGGCTAATAAGTGAGTCGTCCACTGCACGGCAGTCGCGGGCGGGGCACTGCGCACGCGATCCCACACACAGCCCAGCCCTAGGGAGCCACGCGCGACCGTGGGGGGTGGATAGTTAATTGGGGCATAAGAATTAATATACTCCTTTACGGACGAAGAGCAGTTTTTCTGGTCACT
>NW_027160917.1:3388-3590 GCF_002600585.1 Cystoisospora suis
GTCCCCTTTTTCATCTATTACAACAGGGCAGCTGCCAGTGAAAGGCATCTCCTGGCTCGATGCGTTCAGAAGACAGGTGCCCTGCGGTGGGCCGGCAATGTACCCGGGTAAGGTCTGCGGGGGAAAATGAGCACTACTCAATAGCGTGCTCGCGCTCCCGGTGTCTAGCAGAGCTTGGAACACAGTTCCAGAGAACTTCAGG
>NW_027160918.1:0-387 GCF_002600585.1 Cystoisospora suis
GTTCCCGTGCGTGTTTCCTTACTTCCCGTGCTTATTGTGGCTCAATGGATAGCAAATGTGTTTTGCTTTCCATTGATACCTATTTTGCATGGAAAGCGTGCGGTTTGCTCTACCGGACTGCTCTCTGTTTTTCTGCGCGCGGCGCCCGTTGTCTTGCGGCCGCCGGCGCATGCAGCTTCTAAAGCGGGAGGATTTCCCGCGTGGAATTCCTTGGCCTCTTCTGGCCTCTCTGGGCTTTCTAGGACTATACTAGCTATGGTAGGTGCTTTACCCATTGGTTAGGCTCCCCTAGGAGCCCTAGTACTGCCTATCTGAAATCGACGGACCAGTTTGGCTGCCCGTATAGAGGCTCTTTCGTTTGGCCTAAGTCCGGCTTTCTCGGTACTT
>NW_027160918.1:680-914 GCF_002600585.1 Cystoisospora suis
GCCTAACGCACCTTGAATTATCGCTCTACGTGGCCTGGCCGTCGAGATCGGCCAAATTCGTGCTCCACTATACGCGAGTTGCGGGGTAGACGGCACCTGCGCCGGTCCGCAGCTCTTTCGGTGCAAAATATCGCTTTTCCTAAATTTGCTCCTACGGCTATAATTCGGGTATCTTTAAATATCACTTCTTCTCCTCTATCCAGCTAAACTACTTTCGAGGCGGTGCGGGGCCTA
>NW_027160919.1:0-382 GCF_002600585.1 Cystoisospora suis
CCTGTTGATTAGGCTCCTCTAGGAGCCCTAATACTGCCTATCTAGAATCCACGGACCGTAGTTTCCCCCTCCCGGTCCGTGGGTCAGCTTAACTGCCCGTATATTGGGTCTACGGTTTGGCTAATGGCTGGCCTTTCCGTTATTTCGTTGTTTTCTTGACTATTACTGAGCTTCACGGCTCTGGATCGGTTTTTCTATCCTTATTAACTTTATTAGGCTCCCCTAGGAGCCCTACTAATCTAATGTGTACGTTGCGTGGCTGCCCTGCTACTTGGCGTGGCCGCGCGGGTGAGTCGAGAGTCTCGCTTGTTGCGGTTTCCCGGAAAAAGGCCTCGCTGCCTTAATGCGGGGTTCCAGTAAGTCCTAAAATCCTAAAAGGTGC
>NW_027160920.1:0-257 GCF_002600585.1 Cystoisospora suis
TACTCTTGTTTCAGGCGACGAAGACGATTGGTCGGACGGAGCCGTCCGTCGACTCGAGACTGAAAATACTCTCGGGTGTTTCTCCTCTGGGGTAAGGGCTAGTTTGGTTCCTCTCTCACCTCCTGGGTGAGTCAACAGCTTTCTGTCCATCTCCTGACCATCACTCCTCCTTTGAGTCCTCAGTGTGCAGACCTTACATCCCCCCTCCTCGGTTGCCCCTACTCCTCCTCCGGGGGTGAAGGGTCTTCCGACTATGA
>NW_027160921.1:0-497 GCF_002600585.1 Cystoisospora suis
TCAGCTCGTTTGCACATTGCAGTAACTTGGGTTCGAGTTTCGGGAAACGTGCACAGCACCTGTTTCCCTGTAAGTTCAGTCGAGACAGCACGACATTTACTCGCTACTGCACAGGTGGCTTTCACCCGATCTTCAGGAACGACCCACGCACCGTCCACATGCTCAATCGCAGGAAACGACATGCGTACGCACACTGCGCAGTCAGCGGCACTCTGAGACACCGGCTCCACTACCAGCCCGGGTGTCTGGTCGCCTGCACCAAAACATATCGGACTCGCTCCGGCTCTTGAAGCTTGGCTGTCGCCGAGCACTATCGCCGTCAATTGCAGTGGGGTCAAGGCAATGCTGTCCACTTCTTCTTGCTCTGTGCCTCCCGCGACTATGGTGAACCCGTCGCCTGTAGAGAGCACAGACACACCCAGCGCGCCTATTGCATCCAGGCCAATCAGAGCCGCGGCGGGTAGTCCCTTTGACAGCATGGCCGTCACCCGGGCACG
>NW_027160921.1:702-1039 GCF_002600585.1 Cystoisospora suis
TGAAACACAGTTCCAGAGAACTTCAGGGGCACGCGGAGATTTCCCCCGGGAGCAAGTGGCTGCACCAACGCAACAGAAGTACTGCTGGCTGGCTCGCTTTCAAGGACCACTTGCTGGGCATCCGCCTCCCCTCTGGAAGCGTGCCCACTTGGCACAGGGGCTGGTTCACGTGTTTCTGTGCGTCCGCGACAACCTGTTGAACCACATTTTGTTTGGACACTTACCTTCGAGCATGTGGGACATTCGGTCGCACGATCGGCTGGTGTCACGCACGCCAGGCACGCTTGACAGTCGCGGCCTCCGTGCTCCGCTGAGCTGCCGAAAAGGAGGTCGCGTT
>NW_027160922.1:0-285 GCF_002600585.1 Cystoisospora suis
AACATAAGACTCCGGAGCTAACGCAGAACTCACGGGATGACCAGATCACGCGGTCCTCTCTTCGACGTCCGATACTTCCGGGTGAGGAAAAACGAATCCCGGACTTAGGAGAACTTCTCCTTTCTTTTCTCAACAGAAAAACCCAATCTCTTTCCAAAAGGGAAAAAAAAAGTTCTCCCTTTTTCTTCTGATCATTATGTCCTCCTACTTCTTGTCCGATGGTTCACCCGTCGCCCGCGTGCGGTGCCCCGGGTGGTGCTCCACTGGTCTGGCCGGTCCGGTCCC
>NW_027160923.1:0-206 GCF_002600585.1 Cystoisospora suis
AAGAGGAAGAACCCGCAACAACCCCCAAGAAGAGGGCCCCAAAACGTAAACCCAGAACCACCCCTCCAAACGCGGACAGAAGAAGGTCGGAAAAACAACCATTCAGGATAGCAAGGGCAAGGGAATCGGAAGAAAGCGACCACGAAACTACCCCCCGCAAAGAAGGGAAGAAGGACCGGCAAGACGCGGAAGACCAGAGACTCATT
>NW_027160924.1:0-1881 GCF_002600585.1 Cystoisospora suis
GACATAGGGTTTTACGAACAGCAGTAAGCCTGGTAACCTGGTATCTTTCCAGGCATAACGTGAAACTGATGTATGAGTAGGGTTTGGAGCCGTCCGCGGGACGACAGGAGAGGTAACGGACATGTGCTGGCCCAGCAGCTAGGCGCTGATACGAGTGTAGGTTCGTGCACAAAGGGAGCGCGCATGAAGAGCGACCTTGACAGCAGCGTGTCGGGGGGCTTCCCTGTCATACGATACTCTATGATAGCCCGGTGTTCCCAGTGCTTGCCTGCATGACCCGGTGGCTTCGCAGTGGTGGCCAGGAGTGCGCCGAATGTGCGATGCGAGTTTAACTTTCTTCTGCTAGCCGACTGTTGTATTTTTATGACGAGTGTGCTACTGAGCTCTCTTATTACTATTCTTACTGGCGTGTTGCGTACGGCGGAGGTCGAGTGTACCTACTGAGCGCCGGGCGGTTGGCAGGACGAGAAAAACTTTTTTCCTTGGGCTCTAATCTGAGTCATATATGTATTTCTTCCTTTTTTTTGATTTGAAACACAATGAGAAGAGGTAAAAAGAAAAAAGAAGGGGAGAGGAAAAGACTGGAGCGGCGGCTGGAGACTGCCGTCGGCGCGCCGCCTCCGGGGCAGCAGACCGCATGCGAACCGAACGGTTTAGAGAGTTGTCTCCGGAGTGAAGAAGAGCTTTTTGAGAATTTTGTGGGCTTTCGTCGGAAAGAAGAGAAGAAGTTTTGTGCTTCCCGTTGCAAGTGTTCCGCTGGTTAAATGGTTCTCTCCGATTTCTACGGCGAGCGCGTGACCGCCCTGTATGATTGGTGTCGGTCAGTTCGCGCCAAGTGGAGTGCGGAAAAGAAACCGTTTATTCGGTCTTTCGTGAGGTGATTCCGGGATTAGCTGTGTCTTTTGATGGACGTTTGACGGTCATTTGCTGAAAATCTGACGGCCGTGGATTGCACAGACGCTTTGGGACGTGTCTGTGAGGACATCGCTCGTGGCACTCCGGCGCTTAGAAGTGTGTCCGGGGTGACCACGGAGAAAGCTCGGCAATTCAGGATAGTGCTTCAGCAGGTCATCAGCGCGGTTTCGACGCTGGGTTGCATTAGGAGGTTACAATTGGTTATCTTTGGTCGTTACCTGGGTAAATACTTCACGGCGTGGGTCGCGGGACTGTAGCCCCGCCGCGGAAAGATTCAGCCGTGCAGGCCCCTTGCAGACTTCGAGAGGTTCTGCAGGTTACTGGGTTTTAGAAGACGTGTATTTATGGCGAGTGGTCCGTGGTATTTGCTTACCTTTTGGAGGTGTGCGGAGGCGTACGGATTCGTTCGAGAGCGGCGACTCGACAGGCCCGTTTGGGTGTCTCTTCGGTCGTGAACTCGGTGGTGTGTTCGAGAGTCCCCTGGTCATATAACTCGACCTAAAACTGTTACCCGTTGAACTGGCGAGTCATCAGAGAACGTGTGAAGTGTTTGTTGCGCTCAGAAGTTGCTACGCAACGCGAGGGTCTCGCGGAACAGCCTGTGCATGAATCCGCCACGGGCTGTACGTCACACTTAGGCAGGAGAGTAGTGTTAGCGTTGCGAACCGACTCTCGTGCTTGTAGCTAAAGAAGAACAGGTACGAGAATTCTAAATTGGGACGTTCTCCCCCCCCCAGTTCGCCGCAAGCTACCGATCGTGCGGGTGCGGGAGCAGTATCGGCAACGCCGACCAAACGAAATCGAGACAGCAAGCCAAACAAGTACCGCGCCAAATCGGGGGCGTGGGCCCGGCCTTGACCTCGCTTCTTTTGGAGGACGGGGTCCGTTTCTTCGTCAAACCGAAAGTGTGTGTCCATGACCTAGACGAGCAGACTCAGTTCGCGATGTGACAAGACGCAGCCGGTC
>NW_027160925.1:0-927 GCF_002600585.1 Cystoisospora suis
ACGGGACACGGTCTGAGCGTAATCTCTAGGACCTGAGTCGGCGTTGTCGCGGGCCTCTGCAAGGTGCGTTACAATTAGCAGGCTTGCGCGTGAGCGCTCTATAGACGAGTAAAGGAGCGGGTCAGTAAAGTTCGTGTTGTCCTTCTTCCTAGCCGTGACGTACAGGCCTGCTTGGCGCCGACTCAAGTTGTCTCACGAGACCTCCCCTTTCGCGCAGGAGTTTCTCTGACAAGCGGACTCTTCGGTCCTGCTGGTGACGGGTTCACATGGTTCGTAAGAGTTTAGCCTCTCAGTCTCTTAATAGAAATGAAGCGAGTGACTGAAGTTTGGCGACAGGCGGACACGACACAGGCACAGCGAGAACGTCGCCCCTTCAGGGGGCTGCCCATTCGGGCCATTCCGCAAACCGGAACACCTAGTCACGGCCAACACACTCCCTGAGGTCGAGACCGATTCATTCCCATACCAGATCTGGAACACGGGTGCCACGTAAGGGAGAACCATGCTTCCAGGGGGCAAGAAATCCGCGCATAACCTCAGAGCAGAAAAGCAAGACTTCTCTTCACACTGTCTTGGTTACCTCTGCAACTCCCGGCCGCGCGTGGCCTGACTAGCTGTGGCCAGCCGCATGTGACTAGCGAACACTCCGTCTCGGAGCCAGTCCCCCCAGTGACACGCCAGCCCGCGATCGCCGACGGCAGCTAGCCGCGGAGCTGCCAGCTACCCAGCTGCAGCTAACGAGCTAGCTAGCTGTACCTTGCGACAACCTGGCTAGCTGTAACAGGTGATTAGCTAGTCAGCGGTAACCAGCTAGTTTTTTTCAGCCAGCTACCTGCAACTGGTGTCACAATTGATTGCGGCTTGGAAGAGAAGGGGGAAGAGGAATGGAAGTGAATAGAAGCTTCTGCCGGTTGCTCCTCCTGAAGC
>NW_027160925.1:993-2182 GCF_002600585.1 Cystoisospora suis
GGCCGGACACTGTTCCACGAGGTCCCAGCAGGGTGAAGACTTCGCTCTCGCCATTACTCCTGCGAGACAACCTCCCTCAGCCAAGTTGGTAACTGTCCTACAGGCTTGAGATTGCAGTCTGTCGACACGCCAACACCAGATCGCCACGCACGCGCCGACTCCGCGGACGCCGTCAAGGCGGCCGCTGAAACTTGCTGGCACTACTCAGCACCTCTGCAGTGGTAAAAATGCGCGAAACCCCTCAGAACACTGTCCGAAAGTAGCACTGGTCCACGCGGTCCCTCCGAACGCTTCCTCAAGCGCCGGGGCTTCGCGTGGGACATACGGTGCAAACACGTCCCGAAGTGTTTGCCAACGGACACAGGTCGCAACCTTCCAAAACATGATAATAAACCCTTCCACTCCCCGCATACGGTTCGGATCGCATCCAAGGCGCCAGGCAAGACCACGGACTCACCCGCCAGTCGGCTCGCCACGAGACGGTTCACGACTGGCACCACAGCAGACTGGCATGTCCGTCGGAAGCCACACGAAGGAGACCAAAGACACGAATCGAAGGCTTCACAAGAACACGGAAGTAGAAGATTCTCTTTTCTTCAACGCAAATAGTTCAAGCATGGAAGGAAAAAAGTGTCTCTCCCTCAGAAAAAGTTCTTCTCCCTCGTCGGAGACTACGTTCCAGTCGTACTGCAGTGCGAGGGGCTGTCCCGGGGGCGGCTAGCTAGCTGCCGTCTCTACCCGCCGAGACTTTCTGTTTTTCCCCTTCTCTCTTTTTCGAATGTGTACAACACTGAAAAAGAGGGAGAAATCCATTTATGTTGCTAGAGGCGAGGGCGGAAAGGACGACCAGCGGGACTCCTGTCCCTGCCGCACGTGCTCCGCGGCGGCAGCTGCCGCGCCTCTACTCCGGCCGCCGGCCCGCAGTACCGACACTCCGGCTATCGCCTCTGTTCAGTCACCGGACAGACAGATGAGTGCCACACCGCGGAGTATGACAACCACTCGGGACGGACGCGTCTGCAACGCAGAAGGGGGAATGCCAAAGCTTCCCCAGACACGCCTCACGACTGACGGCATGCGAAACACACACCACACGGTTCACTGCCCAGTTCCCTTCCCACGCTACGTAATGGGCGAATACACGCACTCCGATACTCATTCTCGGTCCCCCTAAAAACGCAAGAGTGTC
>NW_027160926.1:0-248 GCF_002600585.1 Cystoisospora suis
GGCATCCAACAGAAGATGTCCACGGCCTATCACCCACAAACGGACGGGCAGGCCGAAAGAACGAACCAGACCATCGAGCAGATGCTGCGCTGCGCGATCCTGGGAGACGAATCCAGGTGGGCAAACTTGCTCCCTCTGCTGGAATTTGCTTATAACAGCGCTCAGCACTCCAGTACGAAGCAAGCTCCGTTCGAATTGCTCTATGGTTTCGTTCCACCCAAGCCGATCTGCAGGCAGCTCGACATTCC
>NW_027160927.1:0-181 GCF_002600585.1 Cystoisospora suis
GGTGTCAGTCCCTGCGGTACTGACACCGTGCTTTCGAAGGGGGTAGGGGTGTCAGAGCACTACGCGCTCTGACGCGAACTACCATAGCAAACAACTTAGAACAATTCAACACGCTCGGAGTAGCACGGTTTTTTCTATAAATTAGTTCACATGCTAGAAAATATTTTTCTTAGAGTAAACA
>NW_027160927.1:511-1119 GCF_002600585.1 Cystoisospora suis
AGTCAATATTATTCTTACGTTTGTGGATAAACTAAGAAGTGTGGGCTCGGTGAAATAAAGTGAAAGTGCCGTCATATTGTGGAGAACGCTGTGCTTTCGGGCGGCTGCTGGCGCGATCCCGTTCCGTAACGATGCGATTGCTGTGTGCTGCAGGGCTCTTCCTGGGATCTTTCGCCTGCCGGTTCGCGAGCAAGGTACGTCTTGTATCTTGGTTTGTTTTCCCCATGTTCTGGACGGTTTGTCCCATTGTGGTGCTGCTTCCGGTGACTGCCTGTGCCTTCAGCTCGAGTTCTTCGTTCTGGGGTTGTCTCTGCGAAGGCTGCATATCCTCGTCGTCGTCGGCAAGTTGTACAAGCTCAGTTCCACGAGATTCGTTGTCTTCGAGTTGATGGTTTTGGACCGGCTGGTGTAAGTCTCTGCCCTTTGCAGGCTTCGCGTGGCTTCTGGGTGTGCTCTGCTCACACGTCTGGGTGTGCCTGCTTGCCGTTCTCAGGCTGGCGCTTCTCCCTTCTTCGTTCTGCTGTATCGGGCTGAGTGGGCAGATCGTGTTGGAGACATCCGAGAGCCCGCCCGCTATCTGGATCCCTTGTTGTAATGATTCTTGGTGT
>NW_027160927.1:1656-1794 GCF_002600585.1 Cystoisospora suis
TCACCATGTCCGGTGATGCTTTCCGGCTCCAATAGAGCCAAAACGTTAGGCTTCACTAGAAGCCATCCATTTATTAAGAGTTCCCGCACTTGGAACGAGTTTTTTGCACAAAAACACCGACTCCCTTCTTGCACACTG
>NW_027160928.1:0-268 GCF_002600585.1 Cystoisospora suis
GGCTTCGCCGACGCTTCGCCTTGGCCGGAGGCCTCTCGGGAGAAGTTTGAAGCAACAGATTAGTCCCAAGGGGCAGAGTTTGAAGTTCCCAAGGTCGCACAGCACCGGGACAGGAACACCGGGGAACGTCACGCGAAGCACCAGCAACAGATCAAGCAACCGGCGCGTCCTCAGAAGGAGCACGACGCGGCGGCAGGGCCAGGGGCCCAGCATAAACCTCCTTGAAGAAACGATAGGCGGAGTCCTCCACAGGCAACAACGGGTACCA
>NW_027160929.1:0-286 GCF_002600585.1 Cystoisospora suis
CTATTTTTAAGAATGACGATCGCTGTGAGAACGCACCGATGGCAGAGCGACCAGATCATGCCGAGATAAGGAAACCAAGCGGCAAGTTATGGCTTTATTGGACCGGAACAGGAAGCTAAGAAGACGGGTGGAGTAACCGAAGCCAGAACACGATGATCTAAAGACCCCAGAACGATTGGCGAAACCAAGCGATCCATAGATCACTTCGGGACCGCACGGTCCAAGAACGTATTTAAAGGAACTAGCGCCCAAGAAGCCGTACAGGCAACCTGGCCTCCTCTAGGCG
>NW_027160930.1:0-2729 GCF_002600585.1 Cystoisospora suis
TCTTCTCTCCTCTTCTCTTCTCTTTTCGCTTGTCGATCCATCCCCCTTTCCTATCATCTCCTTACTGATGACAGGTGTAGATACACCCGAACAGCTGAGTTCTTTCTCTCTCTCTTTATCAGCGTTTTCTTGTTCTTTTCTTTCTTCTTTTCCTCCTATCTCTCTCTCTCTTTGAATCCCGTTATCTCCCCCGTCTTCATCTTTCTCTTCTTCGGCAAGTGCTCCTTCTTCTTTCTCTTCTTCCTTCTTAAGTGAAGGCGAGGCTGCTGTACATACAGCTGAAACATCTCCTTTTCTTCTTCTACTTCTGGCAACTCTCTCGGTATGAGGATTCTTCTTCTTCCCCTCGTTGTTCTTCTTATTCTTCTTCTCGGCATTTTCAGGAGGAGAAGGAGAAGATGAAAACTGAGACAGAAGAGACAGCATGCGCTCCCAGTCTATATCTTGCTGTCCTGAAGAAGAGGAAGAAGAAGAAGAAGCAGAAGAGATAGAGGGAGTAGTAGAGGCCATAGGTATTGTCATAGCTGATCCAGAGGGAGGATGTATATCTTCCTTTCTTTCCGCTTGTGTAAAGAAGCCACTTCTCTCCCGACTTGCTCCATCTTTGTACCCCTGGAATCTTTGCTTTCTTCTTTCATCTTCTTCATCTCTTTCACGAGGAAGAGACATAGGGACACCCCTTTGTACATGTTCTCTACTCTTTTTCTCTGCTTGGAGACCTCGAAGAAGGTTTCTTCTCTCCTCTGAATGAACGTTCGCTTCTCTGTCTTCTCTTTCAGCCCCAATCTTTCGAGAGATTCCTTCTCTTTCTTTTTCACCTCGACTTCTCTCTTCATTCATCTGAGTCTCTTCAGACAGGTTAGCTCCATCCTGCGCGAAGAGAAGAAGTAGAGGATCTTCTTCTTCTTCTCTTTCATCCTTCTTCGTGTCTTTATCTTCAAGAGGAGAGAGGAATGAAGAAGAACTCTTTCCTTCGTCTCTGGAGACACCCTTCTCTGTCTCTCTCAAACTTCTATCTTCATTCTCTCTCTCCCTACTCGGCAAGAAAGAAGTAGATGGGATAGTAGAAGACGAACATTGAGAAGAAGAAGAAGAAGAAGGAAAAGAAGGACAAGAAGGAGAAGAAGAGGTGGTCGTCTTGATAGAGGAAGATGAAGAGATGTGTTGCGAGCTTGGCTTTTCCTCTTCTTCTCCCCCTAGCAGGAAGAGAGACAAGAGACTGTCTTCGTCAAGATCTTCTTCTTCGGCGGCCCGATAAGCTCCGTCATATTGGGAAGAAGAAAGAGAAGTCTTTGCATCCATTCGCTTGAAGTAAAGAAGAAAAGAGAAAGAAGAAAGGAGAGGAGAGAAAGAGAAATGGGATGGCGGAGAATCGAAGGAGGAAGAAGCGCGGGGTGAAGAGAGCGAAAGATCTTCCCCACTTCTCCGATGCGCGAAAACGCACGAGAAGAAGGAAGAAGAGAGAAAATAAGATAAGAAGAAGAAGAAAGAAGATGGATAGAAATACTCTCCTCCATGCTAGAAAAACAGACAGAGGAATCGAAGAAAAAAAGAAGATGAAGAGAGAATGAAGAGAGAAGAAAAGAAAGAAGGGAAAGAAGAAGAATGAAGAGGGGAAAGAAAGAAAGAAAGAACAAGCTCGGGAAACCCAGTAGAAAGAAAGTTTGAGTGAATGAAATTCTTCGAGGTAGACAAAAAGAAGAAAGAGAAGAAGAAAATGAATGAAGGAGAAAATACTGAAATATGAACGGTAGTAGTAGACAGACAGAGAGACGAGAGATAAAACTTAAAAGGAGCAGACGTTTGAAAGAAAAGATACTCTCCGAAAGGAACACGATTGCATGCGGAAACTCTCTGTCTATCTCTCTATCTCTCCCATGCTCTTCGTTTCTTGAGACAGTTCAATTTCCATCCTCTTCTATCAATCGATCTAAATATCTTCACTCGCTACTGACCCAACTTCCTACCCTAGAAAAGACAGAAGGAAAGATACGAAAGAAAAAGAAAGAAGCACTCCTCGAAGGAATACAAACGTTACATAGCGAAGAGGAACAAGAAGAAAAGAAAGGAGGCGATACAGAGATTTCTCTCTATCCTCATATTCGAAAAAGAAACCCGTGAAAGGAGAGAAGTGTTTGAGAGGACAGGGGAGAAAGAAAGAGAGAAAAAGGAGAAAAACGAAGAAAAGAGAAGAGAAGAAACGAAAGATACACTTCTTAACACTCCTTTGGAAATGCTGTCTATACAAATTATAGACCTATAGAAAAACCTTGACTTTCTTGGGAATCTTTCCTTTCTCCATCTTCTCGTACATACCGGTGTGTCTCTATGGGAGAGTATCTACGAAATTCCCACTCTAGTAGAATCTTCTCTTCTTCAGCCCCAAGCTCCGGAGAAAAGAAAACGAAAGAAAGAAAGAAAGAATACAATTTGCGTCCATACAAGCAAGAAGGGAGCAAAGAGAGAAAGGAGGAGAGAAAGAGAACCCCCGTCTAAATCTTATGTGGACAACAAAAGGAAAGAAAAGTATCGAAGAAGAAGGAAAAGAAGAGAAGAGAGAGAAGAAGAGAAAGAAGAGAGAACAATACGAGATTGAAGAGATAAACGGAGAGAGAAAGTGAGAGAGAAAAGTATGCCCTCGCCTCCTCACTTTTTCGACCTCATGCACCGATTCCTTACTCTTCTCTCAGAAAAACTCTCCCGCCGTGGGGTGTATGTACAGACACCCG
>NW_027160930.1:2829-6076 GCF_002600585.1 Cystoisospora suis
TTTCTTCCTTTGCTTTTCTTTCCTACACTCCTTAACCCACTTCTCCTCTTGCGCACGGAGCCTTCAGAAGTAGAAGAAAGCGCGTGCAAAGAAGAGAAGAAAGTTATTTTCTCCTCTGGTCCTATTATGTTTCTTTGCTTCTCTCTCATCTTTTCCCTCGGACTCTTCAAGGCTTTTCATCTTTTGTTTCTTTCTCTAGTCATTAATTAGCTTCTTTCTCTTTCTTTCTCTTCTCTGCTTCTTTCTCTTTGCTTCTTCTTCTCTTACACACTCTCTTCTTCATTCTCCCGCTACTTCGAGTTCAACACTTCTCTCGGTTTGTCGAGCTTTTTCATTAGCGAGAAGGAAAGAAGATTCCTCCACTCTGCAAAAAGAAGAAGAAAGAAAGAAAGAAAGAAAGAAGGGTGCAAAAGACAGGAAGTTCAAAAGAGGAGAGAAACAAAGGGAACGAGGAAAGAAGAGAAGACAAGATACCACAGGACTGAAGAGAAGTTAAGTCAGCGAGCTTGTATCTTTGTGGATGTAGAAGAAAGATCCCTGCCTTTTCGCAATTATATGGCTTCCCTTCTCTTCTCTTTTTCCTATAGTGTAAGAGAAGATTTGATATGTAGCTGATCTCTCCTGGTGTGTTTGTCTCTCTTCTCTTTCCTCTGGGCCTTTCATCTCTCTCTCTTCTTTTCTTCTTCTTTTTCTCTTTGTATGTCTCATTCGAGAAGAAGAGGCCCTCCTGAGAGAGGGAGACAAACCAGAAGAAATCTTCTCCTCTCTTTAGCGTCAAGCAGAGCTTACAAGTCAAAAGAAGAAGAAGAAAAGAACAGACGGATCTTCTTCTTTCATCTCTTCCTTGTCTCCTCTTCTTTTCTTTTCAATCCACACCTCTATTCTTTTCTCTTCTTGGATGGATTGAAGAGGAAAGAAGGAATGAAGAAAGCATTCTTCTCTCTTTTTCTTCTCTATCTCTTCGGAAGAGATTGCTATCGTAGAATGCTTGACTTTCTGCGCTCTTCTTTTTCTTCTCCCTCTTCTTTCTCTTCTTGCCGTTTTCTTCATCTTCCTTCTTCACACACTTTTTCTCTTTCGTCCCTTCTTTTGCTATTTCTTGTATTTACTTTTCTCTCTTCTTCTCTTCTTTCCGATCACGGAGCTGCCTCCTGTGAAATACAGGAGCATCTATCTCTTCTCCATAAGAGAAGAGAAGATTCCTCTTCGCCTCTCCTCTCAGCAGAGTTCTCTTCACGTCAAGATGAAGAAGGAAGAAGAGAAAGAATCGAAAAGAAAGAAGAAAAAGAAGAGGAGAGACCAAAAGTCAAGAGAGGTGTAGACAGAGAGAAGAAGGGAGAGGAGGAAGAAAATGAAGAAGAAGAAGTGTCAGGAGTGAGAGAGGTAGTGGAGATTCCTCTATGGATGGTACCTAAGCAAGAAGAGATACAAACGAAGAGAAAAGAAGAAGGAGAAGAAGAAGGAAGAGATGTAGGGCTTCATAGATCTCCTACGAGACCTTCTTTGCATCCTTCTTCTTCTCTCAAGCATCTCTTTCTCTTTCCTAACGAACATCCCTCTTCTCATCTATCTCATGACTTTCTTAATGAGAAGAAAACACACTCCTCTTCTTCTTCTTTCTCTTCATCTTCATTTCCTTCTCTATCTTCTGCTTCTTCTTTCTCTTTTTCCTCCGCCTTCCAACTCCAACTACTTTCCTCGTCTTTTTCCTCTTCCTCTTCATCTCCTTTAGAGATTTTCCTATCAAGACTTTTCGAAGACGTTCCACGTCTTCTTCCAAATATTCAGGTGTATAATCTGCCTCTTCACGTTAATTCCTGTACGTTCTTTTCTCTTCCTTCTGTCTATCTGAAAGCCTCTACGAGGTATGGCTTCAAAGAGTCGCATCTAGGTCAAGCACCTGTCGATGATCTTCGGGTGTATGTACACGGGACAGAACAGATCTGCGAGGCTGCCTATCAAGCTTTCATACAACACATACAGAGAAAGAGAAACACGAAGAAGGAGAAGAGGAAGAGAGAAGAAGATGTGGGGAATAGCCGGAAGATTGCGAATGAAAAGAAAGAAAGTATTTCTCCCAAGATGAAAGAGGAAATCGAAGAAGATGAAGAAGAAGAAGAAAAGGAAGAAGAAGAAGACTTCCGATTTTTCTCGTCATGGGTAGGTGGACAGTGTTCTCCTTTTCTTTCTTCTTTCTTCGGAAAATCTTCAACAAGCTCTCTTTACTCTCTTTCTTCTTCTCTTTCTCTCGATCGTGATCATACAAATCCTTCTTCTCTCTCTTGTTCTCTCCCGGCTTCTTCTTCTCTTCTTCTCTCAGCACTTGTCTCTCCCTCCATTCCTCCTCCTTCTCTCTTCTCAAGTCATCTCTATGCACATAACAGTCAAGGAGAAGAAGAAAAGAAGAAGAAGAAGGAAGACAGCGACGCAAGTGAAACGCATGAAGAAGGATTGAAAGATTTGAGGTGTATGTGGAGGAGTTCTGGAGAGCTATCTCTTCTTTTTTCTCCTTCTTCTTCTTCTTCTGTTTCTTCAACTAATTTCTTCTCTCTTCTTAAAACATTCAAAGACTTTCTTCTCAATAAGATTCTACCTCATACATATACGACCAACACCGATAGACTTCTCTCGCATGCCGAATACCCGGACGTTATTCTCCTTCCCTTCACTGTAAGCAGAAAGAAAGATCTCTCGTTTTCTCTTGATCGAACTGAAGAAGGAGAAGAAGAGCAAAAGAAGACGATAGAGGAGAAGGGGAGACGGAAGGAAAGGAGAGAGCAAGCAGAAGATGAAGAAGAAAGAAGAAGAAGAAATGAGGTGAAGAAGTTAGATTCTTTACATGGACGAGATAGGTATAGGCAAGATATCGATAGAGAAACAAGTAGAGATGTTTCTTCTAGATCTTTACCTGAGAAGAAAGAGAGAGAAGAAGAGGAAAAAGAAAGAAAAGAAGAAGAAATCTTTTCTTCTTCGTCATCTTTTTCAACTGAGAGAGATGCCATCTATTTAGTTGAAGTGTGTTCTGATAGGAGAGGAAGATCGTTTAATGAGGTGTATATACACCTCCCTTTCATGTTTAATCTTGTATTTCTTGTTTATCCTTACGGGTTAGCGCCTGTAGCTTATACCGTCATATATTCGGTTCTATTAGCATCAATCTTAACCTCTCTTTCTCTCTTCTATATCTTTCCTCATTATAGACTGGGGAAGCTTCGATAGCTTCTTCTTTTCTTCTTTCAAAATCTTC
>NW_027160930.1:6301-6432 GCF_002600585.1 Cystoisospora suis
GAGGTGTATGTACATACACCAGACTCCCCACTGTCCCTTTTCTTCTCTCTCTCTGTTTTCAACAGAATCTTCTTTATCTTCTTCTATTCTCTTCTACTGTACCTCATCCTCTCACGTCTGAATTCTTTTCT
>NW_027160931.1:0-279 GCF_002600585.1 Cystoisospora suis
GCCGCAGGAATAATAAAAAAGCCACGGTAAGGCAACAACAATCGGCGCTAAGTGAATAAAGAGCTATAATAGGGAACAAAACAGAGGTCTCCCGCCGTGCTAACCAGGCAAACAAAAAAAAAAGTCTTGCCGTCGCAAGAGATCCCGNNGCTCTGGGATGCACAGCGGCGAATATCACGGCTATGTAACCCGGTAAAAAGTCGTCAGACACTACAACAAGAATTAACTAACTTGAAACCAGCAAGAGGCGGTAACGGTCGGAGCTCCGCTCTCGCTCCC
>NW_027160931.1:303-435 GCF_002600585.1 Cystoisospora suis
TGAGTGTTGCGTTCGGCGCTTTCCGGTAGAGTTCTAGGCTTTCACAAAGTAATTCTAAAAACTAGTAAACGCCCGTACTTAATCTTCTCAGTAAAAAAGAAGAAAAACTCTAACTCTTCTCTTTCCGGTCTT
>NW_027160931.1:518-2311 GCF_002600585.1 Cystoisospora suis
AACTATTGGCCGGCACATCAGTAGAGTCCACGTCAAAGTCATCTTTGCCGACGTTTGCCACTGCGATGGCATGACTGGCTCCATTATGCACGAGGCCGCTGTCCTCCTAGCATTGCTAGGTCTTTAACAGTTACTGCAGCGTTGTACCCCACTCACTGGTGCAGCCCCGAGAGGAGGCGTTCAGAAGGCAGCGGTAGTGCCGGCAGAGGCCAGTATTCGGCGGCACGCCAACTGCTCCCGACTACAAGGTTGCCGCGCGACGACCTCGGGGAGACTGTGGTCGTAGTTGTTAGGACGAGGTTCTGACCTTTTCGACTAAGCCTCCAGCACTTATTTACTTTCACTTGTCTCTGCCAGTGGAAAGCACCACTGCGCAATAATGCTCAGTGCGCCGGAAACGACCGCGTGAGAACGGAAGAAGTCGTTTCACCGGAAGCCAGCGACTGATGCAGGCCAGATAGGACGCTCGGCCCTCCCAGATAATTTCTTCTGTGAAAGTGATCGCCCTTTGTACATAACATAGCTGACTCATACTGCTACGGTCGATAAGTATCCTTGTAGCAACCCGAAGCACCACCGAACCGAAAAATTGTCCTGGTAGCGTCGAGGTCTGCAAAGACACTGTCAGTGAGCAAACCGACTGCCGGACATCGAGCAGGCTTCCGTTTCAGTCGAGTTACCCGCAAGCAGCTCGCTCTGCAAGGCTTCCCCAAGTGGTTTGCAGCGCCGTCACGGAGGAAAGTTAAAAAGCAGGATAAGCGTTGCGGATTGTTACGGTGCTTTCGGCTTTTAGCTAAAGAGAGCGTTCCGAGCACCTGCCAGGAAGGCTCAGGCCGGCTCACGAGCAAAGGACCAAACGAATACAAGGCGTACGCCTGTGTCTCGTGGACAGAACTCGGCTACTCGAGCGTGTGCGACCCTCCTCTTGAATGTCACAACAGCATCGCCTGGAGGAGTTTGTCACACCGTTTCTTCCGCTGCCGTACCACAGTCGAAAATGCTTGTCCTGCCCCGGCCGAAGCCGAACTCCTGTTGGGACCGACAGAGCCCTTTTTCCCAACTGATAGCTGGAGATTTCTGTGTCACGCGTAGCAGTCTTCAAAAATGCGGCAAACTGCAGGTTCATGTGATTTTCTTCCAAGAAGTTCAGCAGTGCTGAGAGTCAGACAGACAAATAGACATGCCCATTGTCACACCCCACATTACGCGACCAGCTGCACCAGGCATGACAGCACACGCCACTGGGCACACCCGTTCACCGCCAAGCGGTGAACATGGCCTTGCTGGCCGTGGCAGAGGCCATAGACACGGGTTCTAGCCGTTCTCAAGGCTCAAGGAGGCACATGTACACGGACGGAGGTACTATCCCGGACGGTGGGTGGCACAAGTAACCTCAATGGCTTGAAGGCGGAGGACCGAGACAAAAACCAAGGATGGTCTCTTTGGCTCTCAAAAATCTTTGTAAGAGCTTTTGCTTGTTTAGGGGAGTTATCAGTTGGGTCCTGCACTTTGAGCAAACCGCGCCAGAGTGGCCCTGCTGGAAGCGCGGCACGGGGCAGAGTGCATGCCCTGCACCTTTAGGCGTTGGGGCCTCTTGAGCTCATTGCGTCGCTGCTTTCTGACCTAGTGGACAATAGTGATTAGGGAATCCCGTAGCGCATAATGATGGGCGATCAGAAAGGTGTGATGGTTTGCGATGGTTTGTTTGGGGTGGCAGCCCAGAGACCGCCCTGTCGCAGCCCCGTGCGCACGTCAGCCCGATTGTCTGCGGACAAACGTCCGAGCGAACTGTT
>NW_027160931.1:2437-3877 GCF_002600585.1 Cystoisospora suis
AGAGCCATGTGTCGACGTTGGGCGCACGCTACAAGTCCTCCAGGTACTCAGTTGATACTAGCTCTTATAGTGAAAAGGCTGTGTCCTTCCAGGCGGCTTTTGTGAGCTTTCCGAGCTCTCCACGAGGCAACCTTGCCGAATGGAAACGAGGGGCGCGAAGAGTCAGACAGTGACAAGCGGCTGACGATAACAGCTGCGGAGGTACCACCGCACGCCGAGCTTCACTTCACACTCTTCCAGTTGTACTCTAACTTTTACGAATCCCAAGCGTCCATAGCCATGGAGTCCTCCTCGGGCTCTTGGACGGACGCTGATACTGCACACATCTATCGCGTAATCTCTGCGAAGAAAGGGCTTGGAAAGCACTCTGCAGCGTTCCTGACTTGGATGAAGGTGCCTCCTGAACATAGCTTTGCTGGGGCCAGGGCGCTGACAGACTCGTACAATTCTGCTGCGACCACGGCTCCTTCCTTTTCTCTGCGCTGTCCGCGGGCCCTCCGTGCGTGCCACTGTTTCCGGTCACTCCCTTTACGACCTATGGTACCTCTGCCTGCGTTACTAGTGTAATCAGAAGCGACCTTTCTCTGGCACAGAAGAGGCGCGAACAGCATATCTTCAACGATCCGGACGTAGTGTTGATTGACCGGCGCGTGCAGGAGAGAGGCGTGATCATGGAGGTGCAGCGGCAGCTAAACAAGTACATTCAGTCAGCTGGAGGGACTGACGCGCCTGCTGCCTCAACCAGTAACAGAGGTACACCACAGAAAGTAACTGACTCTGAACAAGAGCGCACAGATCTCAATACCCCGATATGTGACTCGGACTCGTTCTCCNNCAATCAGCAGGCCTGCGAGACGGTTGAGTCACTGCCAGTCCAGCCTCAGCTTCTGTGCAAGTTCGTCGATGGCCACGGCTTCGGCGAATACAGGGACGCGTCCAAATATCCGAGGTCCTACTTTGTTCTGCACATTTTGTTCGGAGCTCAGAGACTAAGAACACGCCGAATCGAGGTCAGTTCACTTGTTGCATGCAGGCTGTAAACGCCCCCCTCGCCGGTCGCAGAACTGTCCCAGGACCATTCCCGCACCTCGACAGTTCCATCTGCTAAACTCCAACAATGAGTCAACTTTTCTTTTTCAACTCAGGTCTGCTGTGAGCCCCGGATCATGGAAACTTTTGTACTACAGCTCCCAGCAGACGCCAGGCTCTCCTACAGGAGGCTGCTGCAGCGTCAGTGGCCACTTCACCTGGTACTGACGAGGGAAGACCACGTCGCCCCGCAGTCTTGGGATGCCAGTGAGTAACTGGGCCAGCGAGTGTACCGCAAGGTCCAGTTCTGCTAGTCGAGTTGTGCATCACCTACCAGAGTCAGTGTGGAGTGCTGGTGCAGTAGAGGCCCCTAGGGCCCACAAAGAGCTTCGCATTTCCACGGCTTTCCAC
>NW_027160931.1:3924-7132 GCF_002600585.1 Cystoisospora suis
CCTAGCTGTAGCTCACAGTCTGGCTAAGTGCAGTACTCGGTACCCCCGTCAGCCAGGGTTTCTGAGCCCTCACCCCGAGCGATTGTGTCTCCGAGGCTATCCAGCGCGGTTTAAGCTTCCCACTCCGCAGTGGGCTGCCCAAGCTGAGGACTTCTTGCTGCAAAAACCTTCATTACTTGGGCACATCCCGGCAACATCTTTTTCGACGTACTGTTAACGTCCGTCCTCGAGAGGCTGCCTGCACCAAAAGCCTACCACCGTTTTCTCTGCAGCGCTCAGGTGGAGTCTGCCAGCGGGGGAAAGTGCGGATGTATTTGCCTGCAGCTGGAGGACCTGACAGGGCTGTCAAGATCGGAGGTTGTCCCGGGATTTCCTCTTTCAGATCTACCCTTCTCTCTAGTCAGAGAGTTGAATGGCGCGAAGTGCTCCGTTCTGGAAAGGCAAGGCGATTCTACAAGCTGTTCTAAGGGAGTTCAGCATGCAGAAAGGTCGGGCATCACCGGCTCAGACTTCAGAAACAGATAACACTCCGAGCTTGCGCTCGGGTTGCCTCTATGTCGAAGCATGCATTTAGCAGACGGACTGGTGTCACTTTTCTTATCTACTGTCGGCCTGCTCTGGCAGATGAACCTGGTGGTCAACCTCCGAGGAGTAGGCGCCCGTCAAGGCTTGACGAGTGGCACGATACACTTGGAGCTACGCCTTTTTCCTTTGAATCCCAACAACCTACTCTCCTCAGGGGAAGTAGAGCTTTGCCTTGAACAAGAAAAACATGAGAGGTGAGACGGTCGGCAGCGACGCACACACTGTTGTATTGCAACGCACCTGCAGGATGCCAGCGCGGCTCAGCCAGACGTATGAAAGATACCTGCTTCCGATTATCAGATAGCGCTCTGTCCGGGGCTTTAGACCCGGAGAGTGTGCCGGACGAATTGCTCGAGGAGTGCCTTCAGAAACGCCCCTTTTCTTTTGTTGTTCGGAGCCATGGACTTGCTTAGACAGGAAGCATTGCAGCAATCGCTGGCGCTCGCAGAAGCGTGGTGGAACGGATACAAACAAATGAACCCCTCTTTCTCGCATCGGTTAACGAAGATTTTCGCGAGAACTGAACTGGGGGAGCATCTGCCAGTAAACTCGTTCGTGCGTCCCCTTAGTCCGCAAGCTGAGGACTGGTGCGTCCGGGAGCCGTCAGGTGAACGCACTGCAAACGGGAGACGACAGACTAGCTTCGTAACTTCGTTGTTGTGTCGGGTGGTGTATGCCGGGCCTTCGGAAGCTGGTTACCTCGGGGCGCCCCAGAAACGGTGGCCGGGTGAGGATGGAAGATCTGCTAGTTGGGCAACTTCTAATGGGTGTTATACTGACAACGGACGACGCGGACGTCGTTCCGCCACTGCTCATTACGCTGCCGACTGCCGACTTCCTGAGCACCCGACACCAGTGTGATTGGCTTACGCGGTTTTCCTTTTCTTACCTAGGGCTCCCTGCCGACCTCGGTGTTCCATCGCGCAAGATTCACCAACCGCGCGCGTTGGATGTGATTACTGCAGCCCTGCCTACTCCCTCGAGAGTCCGTATCACTGCGCACGGTTTGTCGCTGCGCTCGAAACTGAACAGCGAGTACGTGCGAATAAAAATCAGAGCAGAGTTGAGGGACTTCCGCCTTGCGCCTCGGGACTTGTTCACGCTGTAGAGGGATACCGGGATAGCACTAGGCTCGAAGCAGCACGTGCAACCGGGCGTTCAGCAACCGCGCTGGCTTTGGAAGGATGACATGGTGACCTCGCCTTTCGTCTCTCCCTTCCACGCGCTCCTCGCCGCCCTGGTTCTGTCATTTTTTGGATGCTCAGAGCGGAACAGCTGGGACGCCGAGCGGCGGGTGTGAAACGGACGTCTGGTCAACTTGGCATACCGTCTTCGCCAAAGGGGCAGGCACAGTCGAAGACCATGCGGCTCTGCTGTGCTCCCTATTTCTCGGGTTCTCAATGGATGCGTGGGTAGCGATAGGTCAGCCAGCGGATCACCTGCCCGGCCGACGCTGACAGCGGCCGCAGAACAGCTCTCCGGGTTCACTGCACTATTTCAGCCTAGGTGGTGCCTTCTAGTCCAGCAGTTGAGCCGCCATGCAAAAGGCGAGATACCCGGAGAAGCCACTCTGCTTCAGGAAAACGTCTATGTTACGTAATCTTTCATTCTCAAGAGGAAAAGAAAGAGATGAACGTAGTCCGTAACGACATGGTCTACGTCCACGTCCGGGCGTGCGGCGCTTTGGTGGCGTTGCAGAACGAATAGAGTCCTCGTCTCGCGCGCCTGATTTTCAGGCTTACTGTCGGAAGACGTACCATATTGCTGGGTGATCACAAGAGCCTGCTGTGGAGATCCGAAGACTGCCACCTTCTGGGATGCTTGCACCGGCCAGCGGATTTCCTCCGCCGACCCCGCCGTCAGGAACAGGTTTGCTTCCGTGCACTGCGTGTTCAATCACAAAGCCTTGTACGCGTGCTGCTCCTTAGTACCTGACGCGGACAAACTCCATTACCACTTCGAAGCCGATTCAACGATGTGGTGGAGGCTGCCTGAGAATGTGTCCTGCTCCCCAGCCCTACAGGTAATTACGTCTGGGACCGCTTCCGGGAAGCGCGCCTATCTGAAACTGACCAAGCGGTCCCCTTTTCCTAATGTGTCGCCGCCGACGTCAGGCGCTTTGCCCTGGAGATGCGTCTCTTCAGGTCCCAAGAGTGCACAGCAGCACACTTGACTGACAGTCCGCACTCCGGGCCCGAGTACACTACCAGTCTCCGCAGTGCGTATCAAGTTCAAGGAGGAAAAACACAGTTGGTGGATCTTTCTTGACCGCGTATCGTGTGTGACCCTCAGCTGTACGCTCCCTCTGATGAAGAAACACCACTGGGAGGCGGTGACCGTCGCGCTCTCTTTACGATTAGGGGATGGTGGGAGGCTTCAGGCGGCGCTGGGAGCTTTTGCCGACTGTGGACGTCCGAGCAGCAGGTAAGCCACACACGACATCTTGTCCTTCAGCGTGTGGTCCCCTACGGCTGACTTCCATCTGTCTCCAAAGCGAGCGGCTGCCGTGTAATACCGCCAGACCTCTCTCTCAGTGCTTTAACGGACGACAAACGGGTCCACGGTCTCCTCCGGCATACAGTCTGCGTTCTCGAATCGCAGGCTCTTTCTACGTGGACGCTGA
>NW_027160932.1:0-308 GCF_002600585.1 Cystoisospora suis
CCACGTGGTGGTCGTTGCGTATTCTGGTTGTAGGTCCCGCGGTCCAGTTTACGAGTTACTACCGTTCTTTGGCTCTTAGATCCTTATTGCAAGGTTTGTTGATGCCGTCTAGAGAAGGCCAGGTTGCCTGTACGGCATCTTAGGGGTTAGTTCCTTCGATACGTTCTTGATCCGGGCGGTTCCGAAGTGATCTATCGGTCGCTTTGCTTGCCAATCGTTCTGGGGTCTTTAGATCATCGTGTTCTGGCTTCGGTTACTCCGTCCGTCTTCTTAGCTTCCTGTTCCGGTCCAATAAAGCCATAACTTGC
>NW_027160933.1:0-945 GCF_002600585.1 Cystoisospora suis
TGCTGTCGTACATGCAGTTCCATGTATATATATATATATGGGTATGTATGCATGTGTATGTATGCGTATGTATGATGTATGTGTACAGATAGGGGCGCTTGGCTGTTTCTCTCTCTCTCTCTTTCTGTATGTGTAGGTTAGCTCCATCCAGGCATTCTGACGCCGCAGGTAGAAAATCTTCTTCGTCAGGCTTCGCAGCAGGTAGAAACTAGTCACTTCCCCTAACTACCACCCTCTCACTCTCCACATATCTATCTATGCATGTGTACGTATACATATGTATCTACCCACATATACGTATACATATGTACGTATGAACAAGAAGGTTAGGAAGGGCGTGAGGCATGTATGTGTCTTATGTATGAAGATGCGACCCCCCTGTGTAGAGAGGGAGTTTTTCATAGTAAGAAGACCCGAGATGTCGATCGGCTTCTCAACTTATATATACATATATATATATATATATATATATGTATATGTATATATATATATATGGTCATCTTGTTCGCTGTTGTTCGACAGCAAGCATCCTTTTTTTTCTTTCGTTCTTTCTTTCTTTTTCTTTTCTCTTCTTCCGGCCGTTCACCCCAGTAGGACCAGCAGGCCTCGCTTGCGATCTCTCATCTGCTTATCCAGCTAGGTATATTTTACACATGCATAGACACATAGACATTCGTGTATATGTTCACATGTATCGATGATACGGGATGTAGTCGGAGGTGTCGAGACATGTAGAGCGGCAATTTATCTCCACCCGCGCACCCACACAAATAAATCAATTCTCTTAACCAGTCAGTCCACTTCAGTAAATCTCTCTCTCTCTATATATATATATCTGTAGGTAGCTATCTATATATACCTATAGATATTTATATCTATGTATCTATCTATATTTATAGGTATATATGGTAATGCAATGAACGGGGAGAAGGAGGTTGATGGATG
>NW_027160934.1:0-366 GCF_002600585.1 Cystoisospora suis
TTTTCGATAGGCGATTTTAGGGCTCCTAGAGGAGCCTAATCAGCAGAAAGAACACTTAACATAGCTAGCTTAACCTTAGAAAGCCCAGAAAGGCCAAACCAGGCCAAGGAAATCCGCGCGGGAAATCCTCCCGCCTTAGAAGCTGCATGCGCCGGCGGCCGCAAGACAACGGGCGCCGCGCACAGAAACGCAGAAGGCAATCCGGTGAGGAAGACCACACGCCTTCTAGGTAAAGGGGGTACCAATGGAAAGCAAAACGCATTTGCTATCCATTGATCCATAGTAAGCACGAAAAGAATAGAGAAACACACAGAGGAACGACACCCCGGACCCGGTGTCAGGATTTTACAATCCTGCCCTGATCGT
>NW_027160935.1:0-236 GCF_002600585.1 Cystoisospora suis
CCGTTCAAACTGCTCTGGGAGGCCTCTGTGTGGCTCGCCCAGATCGTCTGGTGTTGGAAGGGTAGCCTTCCACACACCCCCCTCCCCGTTGGAGAGATCGTCGCTATCCCTGGGGCCGGTTGAGCTCTGAATGAGCCAGCCGTCCCTCTTAAGGCTTATCTTGGGCTTCAGAGCCCCCAGGAAGAAGATATTCCCTCTTTCTGAGGGTCCTTTCTGCGGCGGTAACTCCGGCCGCA
>NW_027160935.1:788-913 GCF_002600585.1 Cystoisospora suis
CCGCCCAACTCCAGCCGTGCAGACGTTCGCGAAATTTCCATTTTTCTCGGATTTTATTAAACCAATCTGAATCTTTTTTGACGCTCTCTTCATTCAAAACCGTGCCGAAGTCTGGAGATGCTCCG
>NW_027160935.1:1172-1654 GCF_002600585.1 Cystoisospora suis
GAGCTCCAGCAAAATTTTCCTGGGACGTCTTCTCTCTTTTGTTGATAAAACGTTAGTTGGTTGTATTTTACTTTCGTTCAACGTGGGGTTTTGGGAGAAATCAGCTGGGGCGTGCGTGAGCGGTCTTCGAATTTCGTGTCCACCATAGCTTGCAAATGTCCTGCATAACCCTCCTTCTTTCTTTAATAACTTTGTGAATACTCCGTTTGAGCCGGATATTGGCGGTGTTCCTAAATCAGGGCCGCCGTGTGCTTAGGTTTTTGTGCCATTGACTGGGTAGCTCTTCGTAGTTAGCTCCAGATCCTTCTTGGCCACTCTGCAAAATCTCGCAGAGCGGTCAAATGTCCACCACAGCTGGTATACTCCCTTTAATATCTTCGCTCCTATTAATACTTTTCCGGAGATTTGTGGTGCTCCGAACTGCGTTTTCTCGTTCCTTTCGGTTTCACCTAACTTGCTGTGGCAGCTCCGTATATGGAGCT
>NW_027160936.1:0-247 GCF_002600585.1 Cystoisospora suis
ACCGTGGGGTTTTGGGAGAAGTTAGCTGGGGGGTGCGTGGGCGGTCTTCGAAGTTCGTGTCCACCATAGTTTGCAAATGTCCTGCATAACCCTCCTTCTTTCTTTAATAACTTTGTGAATATTCCGTTTGAGCCGGATATTGGCGGTGTTCCTAAATCAGGGCCGCCGTGTGCTTCGGCTTTTGTGCCATTGACTGGGTAGCTCTTCGTAGTTAGCTCCAGATCCTTCTTGGCCACTCTGCAAAATC
>NW_027160937.1:0-212 GCF_002600585.1 Cystoisospora suis
CCTCTTTAAATGAGGCCGGACCGTAACTATTTCCCCTCCTTCCGGTCGTGTGTCTTGCCGAACCGGCCGGTCGTTCCGTCTCCCATGGGAGACGCGGTCTCCGGCAATTTCCCAGGGCCTTTTAAGGCTAAATCTGGGCCTCTTTTCCTCTTTTAAAGAGCCCTAGGGCTCTGATTATGCAAGTTAGGCTTCCTAGAAGCCCTGATCGTGGA
>NW_027160937.1:844-969 GCF_002600585.1 Cystoisospora suis
GCTGAAACCTAGCGCAATCGACTTCCCTCGATTTCCTTCATCTATTAGAAGTCGTGGGAGGTCCCCACGGGCTCCCTAGGCTGCGCTAGCCTCTTGCACATGTTGCCGGTGATCTTGAGCTTTCT
>NW_027160938.1:0-267 GCF_002600585.1 Cystoisospora suis
TCGCCACGAAGCGCGGCCTCGGTCTCTTAGACGGTCCTACCTCCTGATACACCTCCTTCCGTCTCCGCGGGCCGCCACAGGGTTGCTCTTGCCTGCCGTACTCGACTCTTCGGCTGAAAACGCTTCCTTCTCGCAAATCCCCCTTCTTGCCAATCTGGGCTCATGTGCCATACTCGGGGTAATCTGGGTCTAACCTCCGCTTGGTACTCCGAGGTCGTTAGGCTGCTCTAGCAGCCCTCTGCCGATCCCTTTAGGGTCTTCATGCCT
>NW_027160939.1:0-221 GCF_002600585.1 Cystoisospora suis
ACGTCAATCTTTTTCTTATTTTCCTCTTGTTTTCAGTTAGTCTTTTACTTCTTTTGTCTTTTGTCTCCCATCTACCATGTCACAACAGAGAAGGATGTCGTAGCTTCGACGATTTCCCTCGCGTAGATCACCCACGCCTGTCCGCCGCTAGTCTTATCACCCCATCAACTCTCCACATCTGTTCACGAAACCCACTTATTTTATCCACCTTTCACTGCAAC
>NW_027160940.1:0-7068 GCF_002600585.1 Cystoisospora suis
TATTGCGGCGTCCATTACACTGTCCCTATCTTGCGATTCTATATGGCCTGAATTGCTTCTAGTAAGTGCTCGTTCTCCGCTACAGGCTCCTGAACCGTCGGTGCTCTTTTAAGGTGAGACTAAAGAAAGTCGGGTGTATTGACCAGTGCGGATGTGCCACTGAAAACGGGAAGTGCCCAACAGGCGGCAGCAGAGTAGTGCTGTCGTCGCAGAGAGGTTACATAGCAAAGGACAGACGACCTCGGTACGGTATGACTTGTCGTCACTTTCTCCATCTACATACTGAAGTGTACAAAAGATATGACAAGACACATCAGCACTCAAGGTCTCTAAATGACGGAGCAAATAGCTGCCGAAACCACCACGAGCTCCACAGTGAACTCTAGTGGCACAGGCCACGCGAGACCGCCGTACCCAACAACACCACACCTGCAAACGGCGTACGCTTGCCCCAAAAGGCGGCTTCGCCGGGAGTGATGGAATCAAGAAGAAACAGTCGATGAGATCATTCAATCATATACCTGTCTTTCCAGCGATGTTCTCTTTGTCAACCCAGTCCTCCGAGAGGCTTTCTTGTGTCTGTCGCATGCAGGAACCTCTATTAGCATCCACGAGCGCATGCACCCCCCTGGGCACGACTTCAAGAACAAAACGAAGGCAGAAAACAGCTTCCAGTTTTTTCTCTTAGTGGCAAGCTGCTCGGTGAATGATGTTGCCGTACCATGGCAGTGCCTGAGCTTCGTAGACTTTCTTTTTGCCTCCATTATTTCTGCTCTCAGTCGCATGTCAAGACAGTCCGACCAGTAGTCGCCGTGGCCCGAGCGCCGAAGGAGTGTGTACTACAACTTTGTTCTCAGATCCCGGTAATTTGGATGAAACAAGCTTCGGGATAATTACGAAGCATGCAGCGCCTTAAGAAGAAAGCAGCTGGCCCCATCACCGCAGGGACGTTCGGTGGAGCAGGGGGTTTCCTATCAGGATCCAAGGTGAGCTCCGACTACGCTTTTCCGTGGCCCGGGCCATTAGCTATGAGTCCGGCTGAACTGTTTTCTGCGGTGTCGTGGTTACTCCCCCGCATATTTGTTTCTGGCTGTCGTCGTAGTCTGGTCTTCGAGAGAGGAGTGGCCTGCTTTTTGATGGGTCTTATGGGAAGCCTGTCAACACGATGACTACGCGCCACCCCGTTCCTTCTGTGGCGCTGCAAGTGTAGAATCACTCGGGACAACGGCCTAGTAGCATCAGATAGCACTGCATTCTAGCAATGAAGCTGTCTTCTCTCATGGGTGCACCCTCTGTCGGGTGCAGCACAGATGTCCCGTCCGGAGTACATGTCCACTTGGGAAAGTTCTCTTTCATGAAGCCAAGGTTTGTTAGCCTCAGTTTTCTGGCCAAGGCTAATACTTTCACAAACTCTAACGAGTATTCTTTGTCAGTCCTCAGCACCAGCGTTTTCGACAGACGGCATCACCGCCGCTGCTTCGTCTCCGTGTGTAATCCTCTAATCAAAAAAGTATTCGTTTTAAGTCCCGTATCATGGACCTCGCTCGGCAGACTCGTTCTTGTCCAACTTTAGCTTCTGAGGTGCCTTCTTGGGTACGAGAAAAGTGAAGTACATTTTCCCACGGCAAAGCGGTAAAAGAGTGGGTCTATGAGCAAGTGTACCCCTTGTTGTGTTGTTCGCTAGCAAAGAAACGAAGAGTACTCCCTGTCCTATGAGGCGTACCGTCACTTCGCCTTTTTCTGCGGCCTTTACCTGCACGCAGTTCAAAAAGCAGTTCCAGCCAGGGAAATGGTTAACTGGTGAGTCGGATCGTCCCCACGAGTGCGCAGGTGTCCGCACCGCCGGATCTCGCTCCTAGCAGGTGACCGGGCGTTGCCCTCACCGTAAAACGTTCGCCCGGGGAGCAAATTACAATGCCTGCCTCCGTTTCGCTCGGAGTGATCTCCGAAAATCCTCGTTCCGCTCACGCCTTGGCGGCGCTCTTCTACCAGCGCATACACGTCCGTCCACGCTGGGCGGTTTTGTAGATGAGTTGTAGCCGCTTACGCAGTTCCATGCAACGCTGGTGAAAAGTAACTAGGATCCGCGGCTTTCCTTTTTTGCGTTGGCGTACGTGCAAGACAGAGACGAAGTAGCCCGCCGTGTGGCTCGTCTCCCTCTGTTACACTTTAAGAACACTCCTTAGCTGTCCATTATTCTTCAGGTACTTGAAGGAGAAGTCTTACTGCGTCCCACCAGTAAGCAGTCAGCGCCATCACGCGACCATGATGCCTCGTCTTGCTGGAGTGCTTTCAGCTGTCCTCGTAGAACAGCAGCAGCTCTCTATCATTGCTGGAAGCGGCAACACGCCCTACGAAACCTTTGTTGTGGGTGCCGTGTCCGAACGAACCTCCACGCGACCAGATTGCAGCGAACCCGCACAGAACAAGGCACAGTGAGTAGTTTCCTGTATTTGTCCATGGGAGCGCTGCGTCCGCACACCTGCCTCTTTCGATGGCAGAATGTAAGGTGCACCCGCGTGTACTCATGGATCATATATAGCAGACCTGGTGCAGTCCTGCGCGACATTCTCATAGCCAGTTGCACACTCGATAGAGTGTTCGATTTCTTCCGGGAGGCAGGCTATACTCATAGAAGGGACCAGGGTGCTGATACAGACATGCTTTTGTTTCCTCGCACGTACTTGCCCCGCGTGTGCCATCTATTGTCCATATGGACTAAAAGAGATCACGGAAATGACGATTTCAGACGAGAGTTCTTTCTCCCCGGTGTGTGGAACGGCAAGCTGTGTTGATGACGGGCTTCTTCTCTCAGGACATTCCAAAAGCACTTATAAATCGAGTGTATTCTCGACTTGTCAACAACCTCGTTGTCGACAACTGCGTGACGGTACGTTTCTAGTAGATTCGCCAGGCACGAGCGTCCCTTGTTCGATTTCATGGACCGCGGTCGCCCGGTTTGTGTGGTGGTCGCTGGGGTAACTCTCTAGCGTGTCTGTCTTATTCTCGTGGTCTCATTGTATATCCGGTGCTCGGATTCTCAAAAACGACAAGAGTGACTAGTCTGCGCGGGGCCTTCCTCAGGGCTGCCCTGCGTGTCCGGACGCATGGAACAGTCGTCCTGAGGCATGGGACAGCGTGAGCTTCTACATTGTTGGGCAGTTTCAGCCTCTAAAGCCCCGCTCGGTTCAGTCACGAAGTGAATCACTGGGATGTTTCCTTTTCCTTTCCCTGCCCGAAGTAGCTCTTCTGTTGCGTGTCGTATTTCAGGTCGAATGTGTAAATGACGAGGGAATGCTCTGGTTGCAAGACGGGAAGATGTTTCCGCTCTGGGCCTGGAAAGAGGAAGTGTTGGAGTATGACCGCAAACTACAGGGCATTGGCGGTCATGTGTAGTGACGGAGCGCTCCGGTCGCTCTTGCTGTCTGCAGAATCTTGGCTACGGGAATTGGGTCCTACAAGCTCTACCAGTCCTCTCACCCCTGGTTTTTGCCGGATAAGGCTGAACAGCAAGAACCCCTCCTCGTCATGTACTGGCGGTGTGGGTAGCTTGCTTTTTCATGCCAAGGCCATTAAATTCTCTGCATTAGGTGTTGGCTGTCAAGCCAGTGTTCAACGGCTTTGAATCTGATGGACTGCAACAACTAATGCGGTATATTTCTGTTTATGTACGTCACTTGTGTTAGTGATCGCGACAAAAGCGTTATGATTGGCAATGGTGACTTCAGTTCTTAAAGGTTAGCGTGTAGATCCCTGTACCCGCAGATGCTCATCGTGTGCTGCCGGGGAAAAGAAACGTGTCTGTCTCTCTGGGATGCCGCGCGCGTGCTCGTCCACTCTTGGTTTCTTTTCTTTGTGATGTCCTCAAGGGACAGGAGGGTGGCAATGCAAATGAGGCCCCCAACAACCAACCAGGTGGCTTGTCAATTCCTGTCTCTGAGTCAGCAGCGTCTGCGTGATTGGCTGGGTCCACTGAGGACGCGTCACAGTGTGTGCGTATAGGCGGCTTTTCTTGAAAGTGCCTGCCAGATGAGGTAGTGAGTTGTTACGGCGTCAGAGTGAGTACTAAAGGCCGGTGCAGCTGTAGTGCGCGAGAAGGAAACGACACACACTACAACCGTCTCGCAGCCAGCGTTTCTCCCTCTCTGTACCACTCCTATGTCGCACCCACGGATGGATGAACGCGGCTCAAGGGTCGAGCCGAACCGCGGGTCCGGACACGAGTGATTTTTGTAGAAGATCTGGGATGTACCTGTTAGACTGCGGTGCCCCAAGGGCCTCGGGTACCACGAACAGGCATTACGGAGGCATTCAACGGAGCCACAAGCAGTGCGGACTGCTCTGCACAGCACGACTGTAGTGCTGTTCTGGCAGGGCTTCGTCGCCGCGTCACTGGCTAGCATAATCCGTGTCCGGTGCGGTCTTTCTTCGAAAGTAGGGAACTCGTGTGTCGAAGAACGAGATTCGCGCGCATGGCTTTTCGACGCCAAACAAGACCTCCGCCGGCTGTAATCACTGGTAGCAGTTGGATCTTTGAATCACCAGAAGCTTGAGGAGTCACTTGGAGACAAGGTGCCACCATAGATTTCCTTCAGAATGGTGGCGCCAGTTTGAAATTAGCCTAAGTCAGGGCTAAGAAGCTCGTCGGACGACGGCACACAAGAGCCCGGACACCCCGAGAATCTGTGGCACCGCGGTTCTGGTCAGCTGGTCCGCATTTCCGCCCATCTATGTAGCGACCGTAGAAAGAATGAGTCAGGATCACAATACGGAAGGCACTTCGCTGACGCTTCCTTTGAGGTGGCCCTTTTTCCTCCAGACCCGCAAATGCCTCTCCGTAGCGAAAAGAGTGGTACGACCAAATCGTGAAGTCACGGGTCTAGGGTAACCCTAAACCCTTCACTTTCTTTCTGTAAGTGCGCATTGATGCTGCCGCTCTAGAATCTGTCTTCTCTTCTGCACCCGGGCCCAGCGCACGGCAAGCGAACTCCCTGTTCCGCGTGAGTTATCGCCTGGCGGAGAAAAGCACCTTGCAACATTGGCCCCGTGTGGCCTGCAGTCCGAAATTGCTGTTTTTCCGGCCGCCTAACGATGGTCACTTAGCGTACGGCCTTGAAAGCGCTGCGCAGTGCGACTTCAAAGTAGGCGTGAAATTGGAGACGCTACCGACCAAGAATACTGCGTCCGGGATAACACAGAGCGGGTTGAAGCATTTGCCAGCACCGGTGACGATTCCTGCACGGGACGATGGCGTATCTGCTCAACACAAAGTGTCTGGGCTTCGTCCGCGCTCTCTATAGCTGCATACGCCCGCTGCGTTTTTCGTACCAAGGAGGGGCTACACAACACAAAAAGAGGCGAGACCACTCGGACGCCAGTTTGGCTTGCCGCACGCGGACCGGGGCCGGTCCTCGGCGTAATGTGCTAGCTAGCCAATTTTCCGCACTCCCGATTACTAACGCGATATGGCCATGCAAAGCTAGCCTGAGCAGCCGCACTTGCAGAGCAGCGCGGACTAAATGCAGTGTCACCGTGACGGCTTGCATCCGACCTCCTTGCGACGTCCGGCAGGGCTGAAAGCTGCTCAGCTTCCAACAGGCCCGCTCTGGGGGTGAGACTGTCACTCAGGTTCAGTCACATTTCGGATTGAAACTTTGTAGTTCGGTGTACACTCGTGCTGATCCTCCCAGTCTTGTTCTGGTTCGCACGGATGTGTTCGCAAGCTGAACCAGCTTTCTGATCTTTTGTGCAAGGCCCGCCCGACGGACAGCAAAACGTGTAGGCTGTGCCCGCGCTCCAGCGGCGATCTGGTATCTCTGTGTGCTGGTGAACTTCAGTCCTCGCGTGACGGTAGGACAGCCTTCGCTCCGAGATTACCCTGCTGCAAATGGGGCGTCTTGTTGCTTTTCTGTTGGCGTGCAGTGCCTGGCACGGCGCCGAGGCAGCCTTGTTTTCTGGACCCTTGTCCGGAGGATCGCAAACCTCAAGAGTAGTAACCGTGTCGGCTTTCGTGGAGAAACAACTGGCCTGCATCCATCCCCTGCACTGGCGCTCGATTGCTAGGACCTACAGGACGCAGGATCAAGTTGACAGTTCCGACGATTGTCAAAAATTGTGCCACCGTGAGGACCAGTGTACGCACTTCAACTACCAGACAGAAACCAAGCAGTGCGAGCTCAAAATCAAGAACGGATCAGATGTGGTTAACGCACAGCACTTCGTGACGGGCCCGAAGACGTGCGACACAAGTTGCTTCCTCTTCGGCAAAGGCTACAGTTCGCCTGAGATTGCTAAGCCAGAGAAAAAGTTCAGTGCTTTCGATTGTCAGAGCTGGTGCCGCGACACGAACGGCTGCGCTCACTTCACTTTCAACACAGATTCAGGTACGTGCTTCTTGAAGGGGTCAGATGCGCCGGGTACGGAAAGAGAGTACCCGGGTGACTTATCAGGACCAAGGGACTTCTGCAAGGGCGAACCTGCCCAGCCAGATACCTCTCCCGAGAAACCGCCAGGGGAGCTTCAAGTGCAACCGGGTGTGCCGGAGGGTGCGGGACCGGAGCAAGACGATGCGGGGATGGGAGGGGCCTCTCCTTCCAGCAACCTGAAGTGTATCCACCCCATGAATACTGCTTCGATTGCTAGAACGTACAGAAGCCCAGATGGTGTGAACAGTGTGGAGGAGTGCCAGAGGCTGTGCGGAAACGAGAGCGAGTGCACGCACTTCACTTATAACACGGAGACGACAGTGTGTGAGCTGAAGGTGAAGAACGGCTCGGATATCGTCTCTTCTCCGAATCGTGTGACGGGTCCCAAGACGTGCAACTCGAGTTGCTTCATCTTCGGCAAAGGCTACAGTTCGCCTGAGATTGCTAAGCCAGAGATAAAGTTCAGTGCTTTCGATTGTCAGAGCTGGTGTCGCGACACGAACGGCTGCGCTCACTTCACCTTCAACAGGGACTCAGGTACGTGCTTCTTGAAGGGGTCAGATGCGCCGGGTACGGAACGAGAGTACCCGGGTGACTTATCAGGACCAAGGGACTTCTGCAAGGGCGAACCTGCCCAGCCAGA
>NW_027160941.1:0-264 GCF_002600585.1 Cystoisospora suis
GACGCAGAAGCTAAACGAAATCCCCGCAGGCTGGAGCCGTCGAGCTAGGCCAAGCGGTCCGTGATGTGCAGTGTGCATAAGGGAGTCGATTTTTTTTGTGCTAAGAACTCGTTCCAAGCGCGGGAACTGTTAATAAATAGATGGCTCCTAGTGAAGCCTAACGTTTTGGCTCTGTTTGGAGCCGGAAGGCATTACCGGACATGGTGAAACGGCCTCGAGCCGCACCGGAGGGGCTGCAGCACGACCAGCCGGGACCCGAGCTGT
>NW_027160942.1:0-1402 GCF_002600585.1 Cystoisospora suis
AGAGCGGCCGCGGGCAGACGAGCCGACCAACGACCCCAGCAACAAAGAAAGGCCCCGAGGTGGAAGGAAGCGCAACGGAGGGAACCGTAGGCCTTATAAATGCGTTTGAGTTTGCAGGTCTTTATCCGATACGAGTTTATCGAGGTGGTTCATTCTCACCCTCCCCCGTGTTTCCTCCCCGCCGAGAGTAAAGCCTCGGAGTGAAGTTTGAGCCTCTTCAGTTGCTACCTCTGCTTTGCCTTGCGCTGGCGGCTGAGTTGGGCCGTACTCCGCCTCTTTGGCCTCTAGGTGCCCTCGTTGCTCTTGGGCTTTAGCTGGTAGCCCCTCACTCCTAGCGTGGTTCCCTTCTCTGTGTTTGCTCGGCTTAACGAACGGCCCTAGCATTGCCGCCCCCTCATTTCCGCTTGTTAGCCATTCGCGCTTAGCCTTATCATCTTTGCCATTCTCGCTGAACTCGGCGCTCGGCTTTAGCGTTGCTGCCTCTTGGCTGCAGCTTGCTACTTCGACACAACCGCTGGAATTCGCGCCTTCCGCGGTTTCTTCCACATCGGTTACTGCGCTCTTCGTGCCTTTAGTTGATTTTGCCATCGTGTACGTGTCCTCAGTTAGCTTTCGCCCTTCCTGCGCGGTTGCTTTGCTGCCTTCGTTCTCGCTGCCCGCGCAAATCTCGTCGTAAACTGTACTCACGAGCCTCGTCATAGCTCTACCACCCAATTTCCAAATGAACGCTAGCTTGCTAGCGTACGATTCCCCTCCGTACGGGACCTCTTGCTCAATTCGCTCTTTGGTTCCCGGCGCGTGGCTGCCGGCGTTCCTTGCCGTTCTGCCTCTTACTAACGCGCCTACCCCCTTGTGGAAAGCCTCCGCCGCGGTGCGGTTCTCCCCGCACGACATTTCTTTAAACTTCTCATTACGGGTTACCCCTGCAGCTCTTCTTTGCCGCAAAAACCTCACAAACGCCTGTAAACGTACTACCCTCGTGCGCGAGCTCTTCGCTCGCGCTACCGCGCGCCACTTCGTCGTTCTCCCGCAAACTTTAGCACTCCTCTCAGCCGCAACCCCGGGAACTCTCGCCTTAGCTCCTGCTAAGCTTTCCGGTAACTTCTCCACCGGATTCTCGCCTTTATTCACCGCGCAAACACGGTCGAACTTCGTGTCTTGCGCAACTACACCGATGAACAGCGAGTCTTCCTCGTCCGTGCCAGCCACTATCACCGCCGGTCCGCACGTCTCTCCCTGTGCTAAACCACCCACACTACGCTGTTCCGACACACTCTCAGGTACCCTTTCTTCCTTTTCTGTGGTTGATGCTTTCTTGTTCGCTCCGGCACCTATCGAACCGTCTTCTCTCTGCTGAGGGAGGCACTTCGCTCTCGACCGATCTGTCAGAGGAGATACCTCT
>NW_027160943.1:0-302 GCF_002600585.1 Cystoisospora suis
AAGCAGGACTGGTACCGGAACTCGCTCGACTGACCAAGGAGTCCCAAGGACAATGGGTAGAAGCTCCCGTTATGCCCGGTTGGGAGTATGACGCTAAAGAGGGATCAAGTGGATCATGGGTTCAGAACGATAGAGAAGAATTATTGTTCGAAGAACCTGTAATTCAACTACGACCAACACCGGCTAAGCTTGAGGACATTCCAGAAGACAGTTTACCGACATTAACGTGGAATAGAAGGTCTATCTGTCGAAAGAAAGAGACCTCGGAGAAGAAAAAGCTGCGGAAAGGGAGAGAGAGAACT
>NW_027160944.1:0-3237 GCF_002600585.1 Cystoisospora suis
GAATACAGTGAGCGGCAGGCAGGTGATGTGATACATAAAGACAGGTAGTCGCGTAAGCGGGAATTGAGTAGCAGATTGCCAGTAATATACAAATGTGTAGGTAGAGATTTGACAAGTGGTAAGTAGATAGCGTAAGGCAGCCTGATGCAGAGCCAAAGCTGTAATGCTCGCTTTGCGGGTCTGCTCGACTGCTTTTTTGTGTCGAGCCGTGACATGTGTATGCCGCACGACCGGCTACGTGTGTAGTCAAACGAAGTGTGCTTGAGTGGCGTCTGAGCGCTGCCCGAGCGGGAAGCGCCTCACTGAACCCGTGCGTTGTCCAGGGCCCCCCGCAGGGACGCTTTCAGTCGGTTTTTACTGGCTTCGCGCGTCGCCCGTTGCAGATGTCATGTCGATACACTGCAAAGACAAATTCAGTTCTCGTGATCAAGCTGCTACTATCTCCGTACTGAACGACACCGAACGCTGTATCATAGTAGGCGAAGTCACTGTTGCACTACACCTCCTTTAGGGAAAAGCCCGGGGGGCTGTCCTTTCACTTACTGTATCGGTCGCAGGCGGGACAAAGAAGTCTACTCTTCAAGATCGTCTCTCAGTTACAAGAAAGCACCTCCTCACTGGCTGAGCAGTAACACCCGTACAGTCAAGTGTCACAGTTCTGTTTAAGGAGAGGGCAAGAAGGCGGACGAGCCGTAGTGGCACTATGCCGACACAGCGATGATACATGACTCATGCGGCCACCGGAAAATCAACGCCAAAGAATGTCGGGTTCAGATACTTCGAAGACAAATGCATGCGTGATGCATGTGCGTAATGTCATACTCATATGGCAACACGTTCGACAGCGTTCTCATAAAAACTTGTACCTTTTCACGACGTTTTCTCGAACTTTTGATTCATCACAGCACCTCCCCCTTCACCCAAGGACGCCGCTGAAGATGTACCGTTACTGACACTTTGGCGACCCGGACGACGAGGGGAAAAACAATGGAGAGCAGACCACTTCTCTGCTTGCAAGCCCAGAACTTGCCGCGCACCTGACCTTGACATATTTCCGGCTGACTGCCGATGCCGACAAGGACACGACCAAAGCGCGCACTGCCCTGGAAGCTGGCGAGGGAGCGAAGAAGAGATCAGGTTGTTTCTTCTTTTCTTGCCTACAAGGAATCTCATGACTCCTTTCTTCTATATACCCAGGGGGCAGCATAGATATCAGGGAAATCCGGCTTCACCAAATTCTTCATCTTCCGTGCTGCTGCGGCGACATGACGGTCAAAGAGTGCAGCCTGACGTTTGAGCCCTTCTCCGTACCCTGTGAGGATTGTCCCGCTCTGGTCGGTGAAGCTCAGTAACAGGGCTACTCGGCTCTCTAGACGTTCTACGTAAGTTTGGAGAACCTCCGCCTCCTCTCTCACGAATCTGACTAAAGGATCCGCTTTGCTTTTGTCATACTTGTGTTTGAAAATGGCAACAGTCGACCTGAAGTTTCTGTCGACGTTGGGATGTAGGCGCTGGAGGAAGGAATGGTAAGACACAAGCTGCCGGCGAAGAAATTCTGCATGTCCCAGGAGTTTCCCCTCATGTAAAAACATCTCCATCTGCGACAAATTGTACCAGACAACCGAGCTTTGAACTGCATGCGACACTGTGATCACACGACGGATATGCTCTTCGAAGTCCAGTCGATCCAGTTTTGCCTCCTCAAGAGCCTCCAGTTGTTGTTTCAGCATGCCGTGTGACGTCGGTAAGACCGCCGCAGTATCCTTAATAAGTCGGCGGACGTTGTTCTTCACCTCTTGCACTGCCGGGCCGCCTTCTTTGTACACAGGCTCCAACGGTGAGTCTGTCTCTGGTTCTCTTGGGTCATTCTCCACTTCAGCAGCTTGTAAAACTTCAACAGGTGTAGGTACGGGTACGTCTATGAGAACAAGGCCCTCGGGTGGCAATTCTAAAGTCTCTGCCACCGCTGCCGTCCTCCTGCGCTCTACGACAGCACCGGGTTTTACCCGGCGAACGGCAACTACAACCATGCCCGAAAGTATGAATACCAACGCAGCGAGCTGCATGCCATCCGCTGCTGTCACCAAGCGCCTATCTGAATCTTGGGCGTCACCTACTGGACCCCATGCCAAATCCACTAGTTTTTCAGCTCCCTGTACTGCTGGTCGCGTGAAAATCTCAGTAACTAGCAGCGCTGAGAGAACCAGCGCGATACTGGCAATTAGAGTTTTTGTCCGTGAGATACCCGAAGAAACCTGCCCGTCACCACTGGGTTTTTCGGGAAGAAGAACCACCAAAGCTCGCACCAGCCCCACAAATGGATTGAGGACGCCTGATTTGTATTTCACGTGTGCTACCACCATGCTCAACACAACTGTGACGGCGACCATTAGCATCAGGGTCTTCGGATTGGTTGTCGAGCCTCTTATAACACCACTGGACCGCTGTGATCTACGACTGACCACCCTCGACTGAACCGACGCCGAAGATTCTTCAGCTCCTGTACTGCCTTCGTCTCTGTAGTAGCTTTCCCTGTCTCCTGCAAGAATCGAGGGTCCGTTGACACCTGCCGGGTCCCGGACCCCGCCACCTGGGAGAGCGTACACTCCAAAAAGCGGAGAAAACTCGACAGCAGGGAACTTCGTTCCCACGAGCATTGTCGGAGCCGTAGAGTTCGCCGACGGTAGTCTCGAGAAAAAGGAATCATCAATCGAGGAATTTTCGCTTCTAGCCGCTCCATATCCGTCTCTGCCCGGCCTCACTAGTCCGTGGGCAGGCTCGTTAAACAATCCCAAGTTTCGCTTTACCTTACTGCTAGTCGCGATCTTTCTTCCGTGTCCATTTCTGTTCAGGCTTTAGGAACAGTGGTTCAATATCTCCCCCAGGCCGAAAATGCTGGCCTACTGACAGCTTTTCCAATAATGCGGCCTGGCAAGCCGATCACTCGGTCTCAGAAAGTTCGATCAGACGACAAAACAAGTAACCCTCAACCGTTCGGTCTGTCTGCGTGTCCGCGCAGTGTGAGTGATAGTCGTGAGAGTGATTTTCTCCTCAGAGTTCCTGCTCCACTACCCTACAACGGCCCTAGTCCATCCATTTCAGAGGCCGTGTATTTAAGTCTCTTTCCGTCTTCTACATGCGACGTTATCAAAAAACGGGGCAATCCTTTGTGACTACTTTCAGGATATCTCTAGTACGTACTCCCAGCGAAACTGAATACAGTGAGCGGCAGGCAGG
>NW_027160945.1:0-228 GCF_002600585.1 Cystoisospora suis
AAGAGCCCAACTAGCGGAAGTGAAGCACGCAACGTCGGTGCAGGACTACCTAGAAAGGTTCAACAAAGCAGTCGCCAAGTGTTGGAACATTACAGAGCAGGAAAAAGCTAAGGCATTTATAAGAGGCCTACGGCCAGAGTGGAGAATGGCCATAGCAGGGGCAGAACCGACGTGCATGGTGGAGGCGATAAACAAGGCGGTAGCAATGGAAGAAATATGGAACGAAAC
>NW_027160946.1:0-239 GCF_002600585.1 Cystoisospora suis
CAAAGAAGTTGGGAGTGCGGGAACAGTTTATACCTGCGTATGAATCGGAATTACTTGCTATTGTTTATGCTCTGATGAAGTGGAAACAATTAATAGGCACAAAGAAAGTACGAATAGAGACCGATCATGCGACATTAGGAAGAATGCTAACTCAGAAGAACGTAACGCCTAGATTAGGGTATTGGCTGGACAAACTTGCAGACTTTGATATCGAAGTGGTGTATAAACCTGGGAAACAG
>NW_027160947.1:0-1053 GCF_002600585.1 Cystoisospora suis
CCTCTTGCAGGCCTTTACTACTTTTCTGAAATCTCTGCATTCAGTGTATTGTTCCGCCCACCTAGCTTCTTCCGTTACTAACTTAACTCCTTTCTTCTTTGGTTGCACAATAGCCCCAATAAAATCTGGTCGCCTGCTCAAAGCGTCCGCGACTACGTTCTGCTTCCCCGGCTTGTACACCACCTCAATATCAAAATCTGCAAGTTTATCCAACCAATACCCTAATCTAGGCATCACGTTTTTCTGAGTTAACATTCTTCCTAATGTTGCATGATCGGTCTCTATTCTTAATTTCTTTGTACTTATTAGTTCCATTTCATCAAGGCGTAAACAATAGCGATTAGTACCGATTCATACGCAGGTATAAACTGTTCCCGCACTCCCAGCGTCTTTGATTCAAACGCAATTGGCGGTCCTTCTTGTTCCAGCACTGCTCCAATGGCATATGTCGATGCATCGGTCTTAATGGTTAATTCCTTATCAGGATCATATATCTTCAATAACGTCACTGTTGCTAAGGCTTTTTTAAGCATTGCACTGCTTCGGTATTTACTGGCCACCACGTCATATCACTCTCTTCAAGCAACAATTCATACAATAGATGCGCCCACTTATTAAAAGTAGGTATCAAACGACGATAATACCCCACGATTCCAAGGAAACCACGTAGTTGCTTACGATCATGTAGCTCTGTAGGCCACTGCTGGACTGCTTGGACCTTTCCCGGATCCGGGCCCACTCCGCCGGGCTCAATAACGAATCCCAAGTATTGAACCTTCTGCGTTACTAGCTCACACTTGGATAACCCTTCAAACAATTTTGCATCACGGATTGTCAGAGGTTTCAACTCTGCCCCATATTTATAATCGTCTAAACACGTCAGAGATACCCAATAGAGACGCAGTAGGCGTAGTACCGACACGAACTAGCCAAGCAGTGAACCTAGGGTATCTAGGCCGGGTGTGTGTAAGCTAACTCGTCTTATCGGTGAGTTTCAGAGTGATCCGTGCACGGGCTCGGTGCTCAGTGTAGTCCGTGTGCGGGCCCAAGGCC